>NW_006159800.1:1178946-1196538 GCF_000334495.1 Tupaia belangeri chinensis | reverse complement strand
GAGAACGGAGGAGAAGGAATTGTGGCATGGCCATCCCCCCTCGGGGGTGATTTCTCTCTTTCTGTCTCTCTGTCTCTCTGTCTTTGTGGAGAGTGCACAAACTCTTTAGCAAAAACCTATCCAAAAGAAAAAAAAAACACATAAATTAGGGGGCTAGAAGGTGCATGGTGGTTTCACCACTGGTCTCCCACATGGCCAACTGTGGTTCGAGTCCTGGATTTGGCACCTTCTTTTTTCACTTTTCCTTTCTGTCTTTCTCTGTCTCTCTCTAGTGAGTGCATGTGCCCTGTAGAACATTTAGAATAATTATAATAATAAATAAAATTAAATAAATAATTCTTTAAATATATATATTTTTTTAAAAATCAAGGAAATTGCAACATATTTTCTTCAAATGCACATCGTTTAATCAGATGGTGGTGTCTGATACAGAAATCCTGTATGTCACTCTGTGTTTATTTTAACACACAATTTTCTATATTTGGGTGTGCCTCTTGTTCATGGACTATCTTGATAAAAGAAAGCAGGAGAAAACTTCCACCCTCAGTATTTAGACAAGGTATTCTTACTGTCACAAGCATGTGCTATATCCCATTGTATGTGACTTACAGCTGTTCCTACACAGATCCCTTGCCATTTATCTATCTACACAAGAATCAGTTACATTCTTAAGTAAGAATTTGTAATTTTTTTAAGAATTGGAAGAATCAGACAGACAGTTATGAAAAAAGAAACAAAACTAGGCATAACTAAATTTCCTTTTGAATCCATTCTTCAGTATGATACCTGTACCATTTAACTGGTATTTGGGTTATAATTTGATGATGATGTGATATTTTGTAACAATGATTTTCTTTCATATGCCCAACTTAGAACTTCCAACTTTTCAGTGTCTTCCCATCATGTCAAACCCCGAGAGCACATTAAATATTCATTGACTTGCTGATTGACAGTTTAGGAAGAAGACCCATAGGTCACTAGACTATGGGACTTAATCAAGTCATCAAATATCCACAAAACTTTGCTCTGTGAAGAGCCTACAAAATACTGAATAAATAGCAGAGGGTATGGATTTCAACTCCTTTCTACTGGACCACATGATTTGTAAGAAATCAATCAAAGTCTTAATTTGATTGTTCTATTTTTAAAGTAGATTTATTTATTTTTTACATTAGAGAGAGAAAGAGACATTCCCACAAAGGTCTTCGCACAGTGATCCTATCTCCATCCCCAAGCATACATGATCAGGGACACACACAAGCACCTGACGTGTACAAGGTGACTTCAGGAGGCCAACCCAGTACCTTCCTGTGTGTCCTTATCATTGTAGAGTGACACTTGACCACCACACTACCACGACTTGCCATGTTAGTTTTTGTAATATGTACCATGATATAATCCAATAAAACATGATTAAATATAGTAAAATATCTACTAAAAAGTAGTAATGGCTCCCTAGTATTAAAGATTTATTATAAGTAGACCTTACACTAGGCATATTTACCCAAAATATTCCATTTAACTGTCTCAAAAATCCCTTAGGTGATGCCATTAAAGTATCAAAGATGATAAAGTACATTCATAAAGAGTTGATCAGCTTACTCAAAGCAAGTAAAGCAGAAACTGGCACCAGGCTTAGAACACAGTCCATGAAGCTAGAATCTGTACTCTCTTGCAATGCTTCTTTGTGAGGCTAAGCTAGGTGAGTTCCTAAGCCCCTTTCTAGTCCTGCTATCTATACTACAACAGTTTACTTATCTATTGAACACAGTCTATTATGTCTATAAAATTCAGAAAAATACCACATGTTATAATGTGTATAATGGAGGCCATGATGCAAGAATGAGCTTGTACATTCAAGGTACTGGCAAAAGGCATGTTCCCAAATGGGGTGAGTTGTCCCTTCTTGTCCATTTGTCATTAATAAGCACTGCTGTAGCTCAGGTTGGAAAAGGTTGGGTGAGGTTAGTGCCCTGGAATAGTAGAAGAAACTAATTCTGTCTGAGAACCACTGTGCTATTCATCATTCCTCCCAGGTGGCTGACTGCTCTCTATTGGCAAAGGTCAGCCCTGGATACCCGACCAGTTCTAGTCCCGTATCCCTGAGGGATCTTCATAATCCACAAAGCAATTTGGATTTGTTTTTAAATTACACAGGTGGCCTTTCATTGCATAGATTCTACGAAAAGTCATGAAATTGCACAAAGAATGACCACAACAATCTGCAGAAAGTTCCAAAGGGGAGAAGAAATAAACAAAAGGGCTGCAGGAAAAGAACAAGGCATTTCAGTTGACGTTAAGCTGACTTTTCTTCATTTCCCATAAGGTCACATTCAAAACTCTCTTTGCATTTGGATAGCTTAGGGTGGCTGAGTGTTAATTTTAGGAAAATGGTCACCTTTTCTGCTGCTGCTGCTCCTGTCAAGTCAGTACCATTGATGACAATAAGAGAGGAGAATGCAAAAGGCATTCTTTTTCTTTTTTGTTTTTTTTTGGAGAGGTTTTCACTATAGGGCGCGTGTGCTCGCCAGACAGACAGAGACAGAGAGACAGAAGGCGAGAAATCAGCCCCCAGGGGGGATGGCCATGCCGCAATCCCTTCTCCTCCATTCTCCTCTCGGGATCTTGGGCACCCACGCACACGCACCTGGCGGGAGTTTTAAGCCACTGGATCTGGGATGCGAACCGTTGTCGACTTCGTGGGAGTCCAGTGACACAGGCATTATGCTAACTGCTGGTCCTGCAAAAGGCATTCTTACTCTCTCTTAAAACTCAGAGCATGGCAGATAATATTTTTTTTTAATAAATAGAGGATTTCCTCTAATTTCAATAAAATGGTCTGCTTAGCCTTTCTTTCTGAATCTCTACTATCTTTGTCTTTGCAGAACACTGATGTTTAAAGGTGATGATATGCAGGGCAACACATCTTAGAGTACACCCTAAGGAATTTTTATGCTTCACGTCTCAAAAAGCTGATGGAGTCTTAAGGGAGGATTTACACAGTTGTAGCTGACAGAGGTGTTTGTTTTTACTTTTCTTTTTAATATGCTTTCCTTGTTCAGAAAGTCATGCATACAATATTTGGCTTACAATATATTAGTACTTCACCAGCCACCCACTCCGGCCGAATTCACTCTTGGAAGTGGACTCGGATGTCACAATCAGGGTAGCAATTTTATTCAGTACCTACTATATAGCAAAGTATCATTTTTTTAAAGGAACATGCACGCTTTCCTAATACATTAATAGTAGCCTTCTAGGCTCTGGTGCAATATATGGCTATAAGAATGTGAAGTTATTATCTCAGCTGGTTTATATCAAAGAACAAGTTCTGCAAGGCCAAGCTAAATGTGTCATGTCTGGTGAGGAGAGAAGAAGGGGAAGGGGTGTCATAGATTATAGTACAATGCACATTTTAAAAAAAGAATTATTTATTTACTTTTATTTATTTATCTTATTATTGTTTTAATTTGGCCAGAGAGAGAGACAGAGGGAGAGAGAGATGGAAAGAGGGAAAGTGACAAAGCAAGCCATCAGGTCTGGCTAAAACTGTTGTCAGCCAGGAGGAAGTCCAGAGTCTTAACCACCATACCATCTGCCTGCTCCTCCATGCAAATTCTTCTGCCATGAAAACATCATATCCTTGCTATTTTATTTGTACACTATCAATTGGTTAAATGTTTTCCAGTTTAACTTTCTGTATTCTCTTGCATTCACACTTGACCTTGGCTTCCACTGCCGTCATTCAGGCTCAGACACATAGAGAACCGGGGCTATGTTTCTGCCTTTAGCAATTCACAGTTTCAATCATAGGATAGGCTCAGGAGGGGTGCTAAAGACTCATGATGGGCTTCTCCATAATCATCACTGAGCTGCCTAAAGCAGACAGAGAACAGGAATACAGCAACCCTGACATCTACTCTAATGGTGGAGGGTCTTATTCTGCTACAAACTCTAGAGGATGCTAAGAGGACTTGGATGAAGGTTCTCATATTGTGGCTATCCTGGGAAATGTGAATGGGAAGCAAAGCTGGGAGTAAAAACATGTTCAGTGAGATTTCACTGACAAGACACCTGAGCAGATTCTGCTACACAGTAATTATTGTACAACTTCAACAACTCCTGAAGCTGCAGCTGCACCCAAACCAATTAGACCAGAATCTTGTGGATGAGACCCAGCCGTCCTTGACATTCTCAGGTGACCTAGTGCATCACTGAGTACCTTTGAACTATAGTGGTATAAGCCACTAAAGAGTCCAGGGTTCTGCTGCTTTCAGCTCACCTTTTCTCTGCCCTTTTTGCTCAGTCTCCAGGGATTTGGCCAGATTTCATTAAATCTTTTAATTATATAGACTTAGAACACAAATGGTAATTTTTGATGGCATCTTAACAAGTGTGCATGATGCTACAAGGATTTAGAATCCAGGAACCTGCTCCAGATGCTGAACAAAACATTTTCTATGCATGATTTCACTGAATGCTCACAACCATCCTCAGAAGTAAGAAAATGTTCATTTCTTTTTACAACTGAGACAATGAAAGCTTAGATCAGTTAAATAACTCAGCACAGATCATTTAGCAAGCCTGTGATAAAGACTGAGCATGAACCCAGGTCTGTGTGGTCAAAGCGCTGACTTCACACACAGCCTATGGTAGAATAGGGTTGCTGGGGATCTCCATTTGCTTTGCTGGGGATAAATTCTTCTGATGTTGGGACACAAGCCACAACCCAACACAAACTTCTTTCATCATCCCTAGGAAGGCCATGTGTCTCTTCTCCACCATGACCAATCATCTCAGCTCAATATTGCTCTTGAGCCTAAAGGCTGAGGCTTAGCAGGGCTAGTACAAGGTAGTATGAGTACGGGAGTCAGAGTCTTCCAATTTTAAACTGCGTGAACTTGAATGAGCTACTTCTTTATCTCTCTGAGCTTTAGTGTGCTTTCTATACAGTGAATTAAAAAAAAAATACATTGCTAATGAGGAACAGAAGAGAAAGCTTATAAAACATCTATTAAAATGCAAATGCATAACATATTCCTAATAAATGGTGGTAAGTAGGGGAGTTGGATGGTTTGATTTTTTGAGGACACTCCAGGAACAGATCTCTGCCCTGCCCAGAACAGCTGTGGGGCATTGTCCCTTGGGATGGGAACAGCTGAGGTATAAGCCTCAGCACTGGTCCAAGATGAGACCCCATGGCCGGACAAGCTGTGTCCTTGCTCACCCTGGCCAATGTGGCTGCTTCCCATTTTGCATCTTTCTGCTTCTTCCCACGCAGGACATCTCTGCTACTTCATTTGCTCTTAAAAATTGATTACCAAGTGTGTGTAAAAATCACTTTTAAGGAGCACTCCCTCTTGAAGAAACAGTATAACCATCATTTTTGTTACTCAAAGGGCTATAGACTACCTACAGAAAAAGAAAGAGGAGTCTGTGCTTTCTAAACTGAGAAAATCTCTGGAGTTTGTGTTCATGTGTCTTGAAAGGAATAAAGCAATTACAAAGATGGACTTCATATAGTTAAAGTATAAAGGAAAATTAACAATGTTATTCCTCCTTTAAATAAACTCATAACTGGGACTGACAGGTGGCATGGTGGTTGAGGTGCTGGACTCCCATGGGGCTGATTGCAGTTAGAGTCCCATACCTGTCAGCTTACTTTCTCACTTTCTCTCTCTTTTGTCAGATTAAAAAAATAGGGACCAGCAGTTAGCGTAATGGCTATGTCTCTGGACTCCCATGTAGTCGACCGCGGTTCGCATCCTGGACCCAGTGGCTTAAACTCACACTGGGCGTGTGTGTGTATGCCCAAGATCCCGAGAGGAGAATGGAGGAGAAAGGATTGTGGCATGACCATCCCCCCTGGGGGGTTATTTCTCTCTTTCTGTCTCTCTGTCTCTCTCGGTCTGTCTGGCAACTGCAAGCATCCTATGACAAAAACCACTCCAAAAAAAAATTAAAATAAAAAATAAAGACAATAAATTAAATTAAATAATTGTTAATAAGTAAATATTAAATAAACACATACATACACACAAATACTTTTTTTAGAAAATTCTATTTATCTATTTATTTATTTATTTTAAATGCCAGAGGGTGCATGCACTTGCTGGAGAGAGGGGAGAGAGGAAAGGAAGAAAACACTCCCCGATGGTGGAGCCTGGTCACATGTGAATTCCTTCTTTTCCATTTGTCCATCCTGTTGATATTTTGGGCATGCATGGACATGTGCTGAGCATGTTTTTCATACTACCAAGACCAGGATTCAAACTGCAGTGAGCCATGTGGGATCTTGCTTCCTTTACCATTAGGCCATGGGGCCAGTCTTTCACACATAAAAATGTACATCAAATCTCACTAATGTTTAAGATAACACATGAGACTTTAAATATATTTCTTACTTGGCATGGGTTGTTTTTGAGTAAAATTTCATCTCCACCCTGATTTGTAACCAATTTTCTCTGACTTTAAATGTATTTAGGTGAGAACATCTGAGAAACATTGGGTAAAATGGTGGAGAGTCAACAGCCAGGTTGGCAAACAAAAAAAAGTCTCATTGGGACCAGCAGTTAGCGTAATGGCTATGTCGCTGGACTCCCACATAGTCAACCACGGTTCAAGTCCCAGACCCGGTGGCTTAAAACTCATGCTGGGCGCATGTGTATGCGTGCCCAAGATCCAAGAGGAGGATGGAGGAGAAGGGATTGCGGTGTGGCCATCCCCCTTGGGGGATGATTTCTCCCTTTCTGTCTCTCTGTCTCTCTCTCTGTCAGTCTGGCAAGCACACGCGCCCTATATCAAAAACCTCTTCAAAAAAAAAAAGTCTCATTTACATTCCATTTCCAAGTCTGCTCTTTAAGAGCTACATGACTTGCACAAATCACTGATCTGAACTTTAGCCTTCCTACGTGTAAATACAAAAATGGTGATGCTTATTCCTTCTCCTTCTCACCCTCCAGATTTGTATTCAGCCCTTCTCTGCCCTGTCCTGTCTTCTAGAGAGCTGATCCTGTGAACCATCCTCAAGGAGGCCAAGGCTAAGGCGTCTCAGGATGGAGGAAGAAAGGCATGACAGGCACCCTGCTTCCTGCTCACATTTGCCTTTTGACTCAGTTCCTGCTGGACTGGGAATCCCCCTTTCTAGCACTTGCTTGGCTTTGGAAATACCATTCCCTCTTTTCCTTTCCTGCCAGAGGTAAGAATTTTTCCCTCCAGTTAGACCCTGGACCTGGCTGCTTCTTCTCACTCAGGAACCTCCTTAACCACACCTATACCATCTTCACATCATTCTTCTCCTCCTCCTTCTTTTTCTTCTTCTTCTTTTTCTTCTTCTTCTTCTTCTTCTTCTTCTTCTTCTTCTTCTTCTTCTTCTTCTTCTTCTTCTTCTTCTTCTTCTTCTTCTTCTTCTTCTTCTTCTTCTTCTTCTTCTTCTTCTTCTTCTTCTTCTTCTTCTTCTTCTTCTTCTTCTTCTTCTTCTTCTTCTTCTTCTCCTTCTTCTTCTTTGGAGAGGTTTTTGCTATAGGGTGCATGCGCTCACCAGAAAGACAGAGAGAGACAGAGAGACAGAAAGTGAGAAATCACTCCCAGGGGGGATGGCCACGCCGCAATCCCTTCTCCTCCATTCTCCTCTCGGAATCTTGGGCACGCACGCACATGCGCCCGGTGTGAGTTTATGCCATCAGGTCCGAGACTCGAACCGCGCTCAACTACGTGGGAGTCCAGCAACATAGCCATTACGCTAACTCCTGGTCCCCACATCATTCTTCATGAAACTCTCCTCAATCATAGACTTGCTGAAACATTAACTTCCTGTCCCTATCTGACCTACCCTACCCTACCCTGACCAATATAATATTAATACCTAAAGGTGTATTGTCGAGGTAATTTATGCAATGTAATCCTGTGCACAGTGTGCATCTTCCTGAATACTAAATAAGTGGTAGCTATTGTTGTAGTCTTTGTTTAATTTTGGTTAAGAGACGAGTTACAAAGAGTTTCTTGGCTAGAAGTCAGGTATGTTAATATAATCACATTGTTCTTAGAGATTTGGCAGCATGTGTGGCTTCGTCCTGCCCATAGCCTGCTCAGGAAAACCAGGGGGTGACAGTATTTACATATACCTTTGTGCTTTCTCTTGGTCCAGCAACTGGACCTGTGATTTCTGTGTCATTGCTGTAGAACGCAGATATGTTCCTTCCTACACTCTGTACCACCCACAGCTCAGATTAGAGAGAAGGTTACTGACAGGAATTAAATTAAGCCAGGAACAAATGAAAGAGGAGGGGATATAGCTTGGCAAATATTTATGGAGCAAAGGGACAAAGGGGCCAAGGACTGCATGCCACAAGGCATCAGCAAAGAGAGCTGGACACCCAAGCACTGTGTTGAATCTCTGCTAGTGATGGATACTAATAGGAAGCGTCTGTGAATCTTTTTCTTGGCTGACTGGTTAAGGATGTATATATTTCGTGAATTTCATGTATTAATTAATGATTTTATGTTCTCTATATTACCTTGCCTTATAAATTCAAATGGGCTCTTGGAGGCTTTTCAGGTAAGAAATGCCTTCCATAAATGTAAGATTGTTATTAATCTTGATAATTAATATTTAATTTTAAAATGAATAATTAACCCCATTCTAATATCACCTTTTTATGGTATTACTAGAACTCTTACTTTCTTTCATGTCCAGCCTACAGCACCTCACTCTTCTGGGGCTGTTTTTTTTTTGTTTCAAATGTCAAGATTTATTTCATCTCTATACTTAATCTTTGTCTCAGTAAGGGTCCCTGTTAGCAAGTCAAAGATGCAGGTTAGGGCTGGTGTGAGCAAAAGTGGAAATTATAAAGAAGATGTCAGAGAATAAAGAGATTCTTGTGGAGGAAGTCCAACCTGGCTTGCAAAAGATCAGGAGTCAAGAGCAGCCATGGGTTGGACCACCATAGTGCCCCTGCACCATGTGCTTGAGAACACCATAATCCTCATCAATGAATGCAAAATGCTACCAAGAGAATGCATCACCAAGGTTCTGCATGAACATGAGACTGCATTTGTTACTACCATCCTCAGTGCCCAGAGAACTTGTAGGTCACTAGTTCCCTATCTGATGCAGTGGTTGCATGCATCTGTTTCATTGAGATGAGACATGTTATAATGTAAGGGAGCTGAAAGGAACATTTCTGCACCTCTCAGATCTCTACCAATAGTATACTCCAAATTGTCAGGAATTTCACCTGGTAGGATTCCAAAAGTGAAAAATTCCCAGTGTAGTTCTCTTCCATATCACACATGGAACTTCACCAAACTGTATAATCGTGTGACTCGGTTGCCTACCCCATAGTGTCTTTAAAATTAACACTACTAGTTCTTTTTGCTGTGAAGGATAAATTCTTTTTTGCTGTTGCTGAGATTTTTAATTCTTTCTCTTCCACTGCTTCGACAACACTGAAATATAATAATTTCCCAAAGTTTGCCCATTCTTTTGCAAGTGAATATGAGCCTGGGCTTTGGAATCTGACTGCCTGGCTTCAGATCTGTTTGTTCTCTTATCAGGTATATTTGCCTCAGTCACTCTGTGCCTCATATTCTTCTCCTAATAATGTAGCTAAAAGCAACATACTTACCTCACAAGGTGTTTATGAGATTTTATGTGTTAATACCATGCTACCCTAATAGTGACCTACGGACAGGGCCAACTACACAGTTATAAAGGTCCAATGAAAAATGAAAATGACAAGATTCTTCTTCAACAATTGTTAGGAATTTCAAGGTGGTAACAGCTTAGCATTAAATCAGGCATGGGTCCCTTAGGAGCATGGTGTCCTGTGCAACTTCACAGGTCACATATCCATGAAGCAGCTCTGTCTGTGAAGCATTGTTAGTTACTGGTCCAGAAAAAGCAAAGACGCTGATTTGAGAGGAAGCATTTAAATATTTTATAGCAATTTGACATTGTCATGACATCTATGTGTGTGATAGTGGATATGTCCTATCGAGTAGGGTGGAAACTTTGAGTCTACGCAACATGGTCGGTTCTCTATGTGACTCCCATGCTTGTTCTGGCTACAGAACTAACACTAACTTACTTCTATCAGTCAGAATCATAGCAGTTAGTCTAGACTCTGCCTGGGGATGTCTCCTGTGGCTGATTTTGAGCTGTACCCTTTCACTTTACTAAATTGTAACTTTGAGTGTAACTCTCAGTAAAAATAATTCAGTAAGTTCTTTTAGAGAATTAATGAAATTGAATGTGATTTTTGTTCCTAAAACTGACAACTATTAAGTTTGGAGAACACACACTCACCCCATTAAGACTGTCCTCACTTCTGATGTCAACTGCTCTTCCAGGCACGCACTGTGATGCAAGTGTTTGCCTGAATATTATTCACATGAGGGACTCAAGATAGAACAGATGATCTTCACGAGTTCTTACATAGAGATATTTTCCTTAATATTACATGCAGCTATTAAGAGAAACCCATGGAGATTACTTATTTAACCTAAACAAAGAAGAATTAATTCCCATTTATGTTTTCTTTTGCTTGTTTTTATTCTGGGAATGTATCCTCAACATATGTAAAGTAATAAAGCTTTACAAAAATATTTATGAAATGATTACTGGTAACAGAAAATATCTTTAAGAAAACTTCAATAATAAATGAACAATTAAACAAATTATGGTGCAACCTTTAAAGAGAATAATATGCAGTCATAATTAATACAGTTTACTAAGAATATTTCATTACATATGAAAATGCTCATAATATACTGGTAAATTGAAAGAGCAGGGTTCCAAATTTATTCACAGTATGGTCTTACCTATGATTTTTACTTTAATGCCTTCATAAAATGCAGGAAAATGACATGTATATTTTGGTGGTAAAATCAGTAACCTTTATCATAAGAGTTACTTTCAAGTCAGATTTGGCACTGTAGAAATTACGTTGAGCTTGGGAAATCAGGATGGATCATCTCCATGTTTTCCTCGGTTTTCTGTACATTACTCCAGGGGTCTCAAGATACACCTTTCAGCAGTCTGCAAGATCTTCAATGCTATATTAAGATTTTTATTTTATTATAAAAATATGTGTAATCTATTTTATTTTACTCCATGACAGGTTGATATTTCTTTTAATAAAAAATAAAATTACTTTAAGAAAAGTAATTACAACAGAAAAGACCACATGCCAAATTTTCTAATTATTTATTGAACAGACACGTTTTCTACTTTTATAGCCTTCTTGAAACCATGAGATTAAACCAACATGAAGAATTAGATTAAATTAGGTGGTGCTTGTGTAGCAGAAACATTTCAAGGTTCAAAATTAAAAGACCTCTTCCTCAGGGTTTCATTGAAATGAAGTATGACTTTAAGAAGATTACCCCAGTTTACTCTGTGCTATTGTATGCCTTCAGCCACATCTAATGTGCCCCTGCTATAGGTACAGTTACTTTCTTTGAGGAATATGGCCCCTTTGAAGTTCGTATTGTAAAAGTGACAAAACAGATGTATCCAATTTTTCTTTTAATATTTTTCTTTTTTCCCCCTAGAAGTAAAGAACAGAGCTTGTCAGTTTATTTGTGATGTCTATAGGAAGATTTGGAGCCCAGATAAGGAGAAAAAAGCAAAAACAAAAACAATAACCACAAACACGTCTCTTTAAAAAGTATTGTAGCACAATTCACAATAGTTAAGATATGGAAACAGCACAAAGTGCACAAAAACTCATGAAAGGATAATGAAAATGTGGTGTATGTACACAACGGAATCTTACTTAGCCATACAAGTGGTGAGATCTGGTTATTTGCAGCAACATTGATAAACTGGAGGAAGTAGCACCAGATGAACTAAGCCAGGGATGGAAAGACAATGGAAGCTAAAATATATGGCCACATAGAAGTGGAAAGTGTGGGGCCAGTAGGTGCCATGGTGGTTAAGGCACTGGACTCCCGCATGGTCAAATGTGGTTCAAGTTCCAGATGTGGCAGCTGGAAAAATCATACCAGATGTGTGTATATGCATGCCCAAAATCCTGAGAGGAAAGTGGAGGAGAAGGAATTATGGCAAGGCAGTCTCCCCCGGAGGAGGGGTGGTGATTGCTCACTTCCCCTCTTTCTGTCTCTCTATGCTGAGCATGCTTACTCTATGGCAAAAAAAAAAAAAAAAAAAATTAGACAGTCTAATGGTGAATACCAGAAGCTTGGAATGAGAGCATTCAATGGAGAAATAGGAATGAATTGGGGAATTGGTAAACAGATGCACAGAGAATAGAAAAAACGGAATGAGTTCTCTTAATTGAATACTACACCACAGTGACAATTGAATGTATGACTCAAAGGAGAGGGATGATTTTATATTAACAATACAAAATAATGATTATTTGAGATAATAAAAATTTTTATTGTCCTGATGTGACTATGGTACATTATATACAGGAACTGAAATATCATATTGTACCCCATAAATATGTAAAATCATTATATGTCAATTAAAATGATTATAATTTAGGCCATTGGGTAGTGTGGTGGTTAAGGTGCTGGATCCCACAGAGCTAATTTCATTATTTGAGTCCTTGACCTAGTGGCTTGATAAACCCGCTGGGAATGTGTGCATGTATGCCTCAAATCCCAGGAGGAGAATGGAGAAGGATTGGGACATGGTCATCCCCCACTGGGAGTGATTTCTCACTTTACTTCTCCCTTTCTCTATGTCTGCCCCTCTTTGGTGAGCACATGAATGCAATAGCAAAGATTTTTTTTTTTTTTTGTAATTATAGTAACATAATGAGAAAAACAGTTGTATAATAGACCTTGTTAAAGGTAAAACAAAACAAAACAAAACAAAACAAAACAAAACAAAAAACAAGTAGGTACTGGACTTACTTTGCCAGCTATATTTAAGCAGGAGCTGAATTACATATCTCAGGGAAGGACTCAGCCTAGATAGAAGTATGGCTAAGAGGACTTCTAAGATTGTTTTTATCTGAAACCATTTAGAGAACGTAACAAGTCCTTGCTGTTGAATGATAAATAAAATGCCCAAGAGATGTATACATCAGCACTGGAGACAGACATTTGCAAGGATTTGAGATGGTACCTCCAGAGCTGTGTGTCCTGAAAGTATTCCACTGAAAGTCACATTTAAAGGTCCACCCTGAAACAGAACTTTCTTTCAAGAAGGTGAGAATATAAAGGTTCAGAATCTATCCATGGTTCTGAACACAGTGAAAGGATAAGGTAAGAAGTCTTGTCTCTAACAAACCCTTCAATATCATGTTTTCCTAAATTTTCTATAAAGCTGCATTAACCAGCCTTACAAAATTGATGGTGAAAATTGGTTTTCAAAGTAATAGGAGTGTTAGATATAAGAACCTAACAAAGTCACTGTAGGGAAAAGTCAAACTCCTTTAGTCCTGTCAACATAAATTTGTGAAATTTGGTTAAGTAAATAAATGATAGTAATACCATTTTTTTCCAGTATATGCTATGTATTAGCTTCTTTGTGCCATTTAATAATAATTAAACTATCAATACCTTTAATTTATTGTTAGGAAAATAAAGTTCAAAGTGATTATGCGTACTGCCATTATATAGCTAGCACAGGTGTAGTCAAAATTTAAATTCTTGGTTGTTGTTGCTTACTTTAAATTTTAATACTCTTGTCCTTTCCTGTACATCCTGTTGACTTTCTGTTACCTATTTAACCCATACCTGGCCCTAACATGACCTGAGTAACTTCTTGCCAAATTGTTAATAATCTCTCTAGAAAGGTAACATTTAAAGCTCATCTAAAGACCAGAATAAAACAATGATGGCCCAAAACATGGAAGAATATGCATACAAAGGGACAAAAAGATCGGCAACAGTGTAGAAACTCTCTTATTCATGTTTACAGGGTTTGCTTTGTACAGAATATTTGTGATTAATTTACGAAAAACCTTTAAAATAAATAAGAAATGAAACACAATCAAGGCACACATATTCTCTCTCTCTCTCTCTCAATATATATATATATGTGTGTGTGTATGTGTGTATGTGTGTGTGTATATATATGACAAATGTGTATATATGACAAATGAGGGGACATACACACACATGTATATATGACAAATGAGGGGAAGAGGGAGGAATTATAACTCAGGTTAAGACATTTCAGTGGAAAAAAGACAGTCTGGTGCTAGGAAAACTGGATATCCACTTGAAGAATGAAAATAAACATCCATCTCTCACCACTAACAAATATTAATTCAAAATGAATTCAAGATGTAAATGTAAAACCCTAAGCTATAAAAATACTTGAGAAAAATACAGAGGAAACACTTCAAGATATTAAAGTAGGCAAACATTTCTTAAGTAAGACCCCTAAGTCACTGGCAACAACACCACAATAGACAAGCAGGATTACATCAAGCTAAAATGCTTCTGTACAACAAATGAAACAATAGCTAGTGTAGAGACAACCCACATATGGGGGAAAAATTTGCAAACTATATTTCACTGAAAGGATTAATAAGCAGAATATATAAGAAACTTAAATAGCTCATTCATAAAAATAATCTAATAAAAATGGACAATCTGTCTGAAAAGATAATCCTCAAGTGAAGACATACAATGGTTAAAAAAAAGCGTAAGAAAATAATATTCAATATCTTCTATCATAAAAGAAATGCAAATCAAAACAATGAGGTAACATCTCATCTTATTTCAAATGGCTATGATAAAAAAAAAAAGCAGATAATAATGAGTACTGGAAAGGTTAAGTAGCAAAGGAATCCTCCTGTACACCCACCTGGGGTGTATATTACAGTTACTATGTTAAATAGTATAAGGTGTCCTTAAAAAAATTGAACTAACACAAGGCTCAGTAATTCCACTCTTGGATATCTACTCTAAGGATAGGAGATCACTCTGTCAGAGAGACATTTGCACACCTATGTTTATTTAGGCATTATTATCAATAGTTCAGACATGGAATGAATCTAAGTACTCAACAAATAATGAATGAATAAAGAAAATGCAGTATATACACACAATGGAATACCACTCAGCCATAAAGAATAATGAACACATGTCATTTGACATAAAGTAGATAAACCTAGAAGGTATAATGCTAAGTGAAATAAGTCAGTCCATAAAAGGTAAATATTGTATGTTCCCCCACTTAACATAAACTGAATGTCACAATAAAACGAGGATTCAATGGCATAGCAGGAGAGAAAGAGTAATGATTCTCTAGAAGGTGAGTGATGCTGTACAGGTCAGAGGTCTGGGATAAAATGATTATCAGACTCAAGCATACATAAAAATGTTGGGACCAGCAGTTAGTGTAATGGCTATGTTGCTGGACTCCCACATAGTCGACCACGGTTCGAGTCCCGAACCTGGTGACTTAAAACTCATACTGTGTGCATGTGCATGCGTGCCCACCGTCCTGAGAGGAGAATGGAAGAGAAGGGATTGCGGCGTGGCCATCCCCCCCGGGGGGTGATTTCTTGCTTTCTGTCTCTCTGTCTCTCTATGTCTGTCTGGCAACCGCATGTGCTCTATAGCAAAAACTTCCCCAAAAAACAGAAAAAAAAAAAAAAAAAAAGAATACATAAAAATGTGGAATAGATCATGGAACAGAGTATCATAAGAGAATAAAAGATGTTGTTGACAATTTACTATGTACTTTAAAAACAAAAGCTTGGGGTCAGCTGATGGCATAAAGGTTACGTCACTGGATTCCCATGTGGCTGATCACAGTTCAAGCCCCAGGTCCGGTGGCTTGAAAATCATGCTGAGCATGTGTGTGTATGTGTCCAAGATCCTGAGAGGAGAATGGAGGAGAAAAGATTGTGCATGGCCATCCCCCTTGAAGGATGATTTTTCACTTTCTCTCTCACTGTCTCTGTCCCTCCTCTCTCTCCAGTGAGTGCATGCACCGTAAGGCAAAAACCTCTCTTTAAAAAAAAAACTTGCATAACTATTACTAAATGTGCACAGCATAATGTAATGTTTGATGTTGAATAAGATTAATATATCTATGTACTTGATTTGGGTGTTACACATTGCATGCATGATTTGGAAAATCATACTGTAACTCACAAGATATACAAAGATTATATGTATACCATGCATAACAATAAAAAAGATTAAACAAAAAGCTATTGGGGATTACCAAAGAAGAGATACTGGAGACCCAAATGTTTCTGGAATACATAATGAAATGAATGAGAGGAGTTCCTTCCCAAGGAAGACTGCCCACTCTGCGAATTGTCATTATTTGGGCTACTGCAATAGAACTGAATAGTCATTTTATTTTTCCTTCAAAGCACATAAAAAGGAGACATGTTTTACTCGATTGTCATGGGTCAGCTGATGGTAGGTGGCAGGATTTTAAGGCTTTATCAGGAGCCCAGACTCTGACCCTGCTTCGCTGTGATCCATCTGGGTAAGCTTGGGCAAGTCTGTGCACTCCCTGGTTCTCACTTCTGTCTTCCATTAAATAAAGAGCTCTGGTTTTTCAGTGTCTAAATCCTTTAAAGCAGATTATATGCTTTTTCCTAAAGCTCAAAATAACTTCTTAAAAATCTGTTAATTTTCCATTTCAGAAAAAACCTAAGAAGTTAAAGGACTCTTCCAATGCTTGAACATTGAATTAATTTTTTTTGGGGGGGTAGAGGTTTTTGCTATAGGGTGCATGCACTAACCACAAAGATAGAGAGAGACAGAGAGACAGAAAGCGAGAAATCACGCCCCAGGGGGGATGGCCAGCTGCAATCCCTTCTCCTCCATTCTCCTCTCGGGATCTTGGGCATGCACGCACATGCACCAAGCACGAATTTAAGCCACCGGATCTGGAGCTTGAATTGCAGTCAACTACGTGGGAGTTCAGCGACATAGCCATTACGCTAACTGCTGGTCCCGAATATTGAATTAATTTTAAGCAACTAATTTTTTTAAAATTAAATGAGCTGGTTAGCTGTAAAATAAGTTATGGTGGCTATTCTGAAACAGTGGGCAATAAGTTAAAGTATTTCAGATGGGAAAAACGCTCTAAAAGCAAAATGAGAAGGAGATGAATGCAAAAATTGCTCACATATTAATTCCCTTTAGTGTTTTAGCTTAGTTTAGTTTAGTTTTTTTTTTTTATTATTATTATAAATTTTTTTTCTTTTCTCATCACAACACACATATGAATTTTCCATCCAAAATACACTGTGCATTGGCTCAATCAAGCACATCAACATATATGTTCTCAGCAAATGATTTCCCAATTTTTGTGTCCTGCATACCTTGCCTTTTGTTTTGCCATCCTAGGTTCCCCATCCCCACCCTCTGCCATGTCCCATCTTCCTCCTCCATTGTCCCTGACATTCATGATTGCCCTCAATGGCTTCCGCCCCCCCCCATTCAATTGTTCTACCAATGAACTCAATTAGTCTAAGTATATCCACTAGCTAGCACAGCTGACATATCCTTACACATGTATCCAAATCTGATCCTAGGCATAAACCCCAGGGAGTAGAATGAACATATTATAAAGTAGACCCCAGTTGTGTCCATACAACTCTCTTCAGTCATCAAATGTGCATTTTTTTCCTCCTG
>NW_006159800.1:1120276-1176332 GCF_000334495.1 Tupaia belangeri chinensis | reverse complement strand
CTGCTCCGGCGGGGCCTTTCTTTCGTTGGCGGGCGCCGCCGCTCCGGGGGCATGAGCTCCCGCGCCCCGCGCGGCTTCCGCCGGGTGCCCCGCGCGGCTCCGCTTAGTTTAGTTTTTAGGTTTATTTTCGGTCATGGAGGTGATACCTGTATTTCTCATGCTGAGACCTGTATTGCAGCTAAGACCCACATATCTGATGTGTGATCCAGGCATTAGAAGACCAATTGAGTCTACTTTTAGCTTGAGAGCAGAGAATTATGTTTCTGAGATCTGGGTTCTTCAGCAAGGAGAACTAGATGAACTAAGCAGTGTAACTGGCACCAGAAAGCACAAGCTTCAGCCACAGTTGTGTCAAAAATCAGAATTCTGTAGAAGTTTCTAATACTTGTGATACTCTGCAACCCAAACTATATAATAAGGTAAGTGATATTTACCTTTGTCCTTTGTGGACATTGGTATCACATAATCTAACAGAAACTGAAATAATTTGTTAAAATGGCTAAGATATATACATGTGAGGAGGTTGGTAATGCTAGTTACTGGCTAAAATCTTGCACTTGAAGAGACAGAAGACAATGGACATTTAAGATGGATGAGTGGATGATGATTGAATCTAGAAAAAAGTAATGAAGATTCCTCAAAACTTACAAATAGGGGGCAGCAGATGGTGCAGTGGTTATATCGCTAGATTCTCACATGTCTGACTGTAGTTTGAGTCCTGGGCCTTGTCTTGAAAATCACACTGGGCATGTGTGCAGGTGTACCCAAGACCCAGGAGAAGAATGGAGAGGAAGGAATTGCAGTGTGGCCACACCCTCTTGGGGGATAATATCTCACTTTTCCTCTCACTGTCTCTGTCTCTCCTTCAAGTGAATGTGCCCTATGGCTAAAAGCTCTTAAAAACAAAACAAGACAAACAAACCTGCAAATAGAATTACCATATGATCCAATAATCCCATGAAATAAATAACAAATCCCTTGCTATTTATACAAAAGATAGGAAAATCCTCAGAAAAAAACACTTCTACATCTATATATATTGCAGCATTATTCACAATTGCTAAGACATGGAATCATTCTAAATGCCCAACTGATGACTGAATTGAAAAAATGTGGCATATGTACTCTGCAGAATATTACTCAGCCATAGGAACCATGAAATTCTGTCATTTGATACAAAGTAGATGAATATAAAAGATTTCATGCTAAATAAAGTAAGCCAGACTAAAAAGACAAGCACTATATATCTCTAATCAATATATACCAAATTTCTATACTCTATGGCAAACATTGAAAGACTACAAGACATACTAGGAGGGAGGACAAGTGTAGATACCAGAGATTGTATGGGAGGACAGTGTAGAGTAGAGGGTAAGTGGGAGGGGCTCAGGGAAAAAGTTCTTAACAGGCATAAGAATGTAAAGTTCTCCATTGAAATTTATTTTTATGATAATAGCCTTGATGTGAGTGTCACATGCAGCATGCATACTTTGAAAAATCCTATTATGTGCTGTAGAGATGTACCATAATTAAATGTGAATGAAAATTGTAAAATAAAATGTAATAAAAAAGTAATGTAAGTTGAGTTGGTCTTTAGAAAATACTAATAACTGGCAAGATCTTAAGTCGAATTATTCTCATAGAGTCTGAAGATAAATCTTATCTAGAAAATAGATTATTACACAAAACTTAAGAAATAAAAAGCTAGAAAACTATGAAAAATAAGGAGCAATGGATCAGCTGGCTTACCAGTTTCACTTCCTCCCTATTGACAGTGTGGTTTACTGTCACAGGCAGTTTTTCTCAGATCATTCCAGGTTTGCAGCTTCCCTTAGACTGAATACACATCTTTCTGAATGAACTACTATTGCTACTAGTAAGCTGCTTAACACAACTTGTGCTAATTGATTTTCACCCCTGTCTATCTATTCCTTCAATTCCACAAGACCCTCCTCTGTTATTTTTTTGCCAATGCAAACTCTTCAGAACAATTTGCATGTGTTATAAGAAGAATGTGTTGCTGTTCACCTTTGACCCTGCTGATGGTGAACCAGCTGCCATGCCCCAGGGTCTTATACATATGTGATGGTAGCTTTGCGAGACCAATAAACTCCCCATTCCTTATAGCTTTAGCTTCACATTTGTCTTTTGGCTTGACACTAGTTACCATCCATGAAGCCCTGCTTGCAGGAGCATTTTGTCTCCTTGCTGATTAAAATGAAACTAAACCAGGAAAAGCAATAAAAATGAACTAAGCAAAACAAACCACCTGAATAACTGTAACAACAAACAGATGCCACATTAAGCTCCTGTTACAACCTAGGCCAGTTTCCAGAAAACAACTTAATAGATAAAAATAAGTATGAATATTCTTTCTCCATTTAAAACATGTACCCTAAAACTAAAGCTGTGAGGGCCAGTAGGTGGCATGGTGATTAAGGTGCTGAATTCTCACATGGCCAACTGTGGTTCGAGTTCCAGAACTGAGGTCTTGCTTTCTCACTTTCATTTTCTTGTGCACGAGCTTGCATACTTGGCTTATAGCAAGCTAAGAAATAATAGTGATAAATAAAATTAAATGAAGAATTCTTTAAAAAAATAAAAACTAAAGTTGTGCCAGCTGGCCTCATTTCCCTGTGGAACTCACCCCAGGGGAAGATGAGGCAGTGGCAGCTACATTCTCCACGATACCAATTCTGTATTCCACTGCTCTTGCCCTCTAGAAAATTCACCTCTCCTATGATGCAGCTTTCAGTCTCCCAGTGGACCACCCCTATACTCTCCTTGCTGACAATGCACTCAGTCAGTATGTGGGAGGACAGCGGTTTGCCCTGCTCCTCATTTTCAGGCACAGTTGCCCTCTACTGTAAGCAGCTAAGCAGAACTTGTTTGGTTTTCATCATCCACAGCACCTTGGCTTGCCCTTTCAAATATCTTCTTTTTTTTTTTTTTTTTTTTTTTACTTCCACCTAAAACTCATTAAGATAATTGACTTTTTTAATTTTTATTTTAGCTGTAACATAAATTTTACTCCTTAGGAATGTGACTGCTTGACTGGTTTTAAGTGATGTTAAGGTGATTGTAATGATAAGTGCCCACACTAGGAGCTGACATGGGGTGACTGGTAGGGAGTAGCAATTTCCATTTCAATGAACAAGATAGAATGAGTTTACCCTGAGGGAGTGCCTTAGGATAGCAACTTCCAGGTACCTCCTGAGAATAAGAGGTATGGAACACAGAAGAGAAAGGCAAAGAGGTCATGAGATGGGCCTTCTGAGGCTGACACAGCTGCAATTGCACAACGCCCAACAACTTACAAGCCCGGGTCCTGGAGTTCTCAGAAGTAGCTTTATGTCCTGGTTTTACCTATAACTTGATGTAATATAGACCAGGGTTGCAGACAGGAACTCAGGGTATGGTGTGGACAAATGGCATGGGGAGATGAGAGGGTACTGAGTTTAGATGGCATATGAAGATAGATCATGAAGAACTCTGTGAGTTAAAATTAAAGTTTTATTTTACTACTAATAAAATAATCACTTTGTTAGAGGTGCAAAGGATGTACATGAATTAGAATAAAATTAGGAAAAGAAGGTTAGTAAATCAACCTAGAGGCCTGAAGTAAGAAAGTGCTAGTGGTAGTATCAGATAAAACAGGTAGTAAAAGTTAATTGGATTGGTTGCTTAAGTCAATGATGACTCATGTCTTCTGCTTTAGTAATTGGCAGTACCAATCATAATACTCACACAGACACACACACACAAGATTAGATTTTGCAGAAAAATTTAGAAGTTTTCTTTCGGTTATTTTTATTTAGAGGGCTTGTGTATCATGCATGTGGAGATGATCTGTAGATGGTCGTATTTGGATGTGGAATTCAAACTGCATATAGTGATTGGATATCATCTCTTATATAAAAAAATGTAGCTGTCACTAAGTGTGCACCATGGAAATTTCAGGTTAGATACAAGTGTGGTCAAGAAGTTAGTAATGCATACCATGGTGACTAATGTTTCCATGGTGCACTTTACCATGGAATTTTCTGTATACATTCTTTAGGCCCTTCCGCAATGAGTGAGATATGAGTGATAAATATTATCTCAGGTATAAAGTATAACAGAAATTCTGAAGGTTATTTTCACACTGAAACACAACATCAAGAAATACTTTCAAGGGAACCAGCAGTTAGTGTAATGACTATGTCGCTGGACTCTCACGTAGTTGACCGTGGTTTGCGTCCCGGACCCGGTGGCTTAAAACTCACGCCAGGCACGTGTGCGTGCGTGCCCAAGATCCCGAGAGGAGAATGGAGGAGAAGGGATTGCGGTGAGACCATCCCCCCTGGGGGGTGATTTCTCGCTTTCTGTCTCTCTGTCTCTCTCTGTCTGTCTGGTGAGTGCACGCGCCCTATAGCGAAAACCTCTCCAAAAAAAAAAAAAAAAAGAAATGCTTTCAATGCCTTTCTGCTATTCTGATCTTTAGCTGCCCATCTATAAATGGGAGCAAAAGAGTAGCGTCACATGAAAAATATTTACAAAGCCCGAGCACTCTAACGCTGTGGATTCTAGTTCCATTCCTGTCTCCATTACTGGTTGAGACCCTCTGGCTATAGCTTCTCTTGGGTCACCTCTATTTTCCTTAAGGAGATAAATTTATTTATCCTTTTTTATAAATCTTTGATTCTTTACATTTGAGAAAAAATATTACCATGACTTAGTTCTTAGGAAAAACACACATCATCAGATCTCATCCAGCTTCCTGAGCAAGGGGTAGGAGACTTTAGTGCTTTGTCCCAAAAAGAATTCACTGTCCAGCCACGGTGATACAAGCTCAGGGTGGTGCTGTATGATGCTGGAGGCCATATGGAAAGGATCCAGAGCCACATCCCAGGTGTTCTTGAACACAACTGATTCATCCACAATCCTGGCTGACTGCAGGAATGGAGGAAGATTACAGGATGAAGATCCCATCAAGGATACCTGTCTTTCTCTCACCCAGAAAATAGACAGGTTCTGTTACTACTCTGAATAGATTCTAATTATAGGAGTGATTGACTCACTCACAAAGGAGGTCAACCAAATCTCTTTCCAAGAGGTAAAAATTAGGGTCAAGAAAAAGAGATCCAGCCCATAACATGGAAGTTTAGTGACAGTTAATGGTCATATTTTCAGATTCATGAACAGAAGTTTATATGAAGTTTCTCAGACCAAGCCTTATGGACATTTGATTGGCCCAGCCTAACTTAGATGTTCACCCATCAATCAATTTTTACTATGATGGGGGGATGATGTAGAACAAATGTAGTGGCAAGATGCTCCATTAACATTACCAAGGGAGTTGTCCAGCTAGCTGGCATAGTAGTTAAGGTGGCTGAATTTGTGTAGACTGAGTCCTAGACCTGGTAGCTTGAAAAACATGCTAGGTGTGTACAGGGGTGCCCAAAATCCCAAGAGGAAAGTGGAAGAGAAGGAATTGCGATGTGGTCATTCTCCTCGGATGGGGGGAGTGCTTTCTCACTTTCTCTCTCTCTGGTGAGTGCACATGCCCTATAGAAAAATATCTTATATTTGTTATTTATAACCAAGGGAGAGAGAAGGAGAGATTCTATTGCTGAGAATTTAGTGCTTGGGCACTAAGTGATTAAACATGTGTTAAATCTGCCCTATTGGGACCAGCAGATGGCGCTTCAGTTGTGTTGCTGGGCTCCCACATAGTTAACTGCAGTTCAAGTCCCAGACCTGGTAGCTTAAAAGTCATACCAAGCCCATGTGCATGTGTACCTAAAATCCTGAGAGAAGAATGGAGAAGAAGGGATTGCATCATGGCCATCTTCCCTGAGGAGTGATTTCTTGCTTTCTATCTCTCTTTTTCTGTCTTTCTGGCAAGTACATGCACCCTATAGCAAAAATCTCTCCAAAAAAAAAAAAAAGTTCCCTATTTATGTCCATTACAAAGACAGATTTTCTCAATATTATACTAGGAATCTATGTCAAAAAGAAAGAAAATTTAGCATTTTAAAACAGAATTGTACACACATCATTTTCTGAAGATTGCTTAGTTTTTTTAATCTCCTGAAACTAGATTGTAAGTTTCATGAAGCTGTATATAAATATTTAAGAAATATTTTTGGATTATATGGCATATTTTAGGGATTGAGTCCAACATCAGTGTTAAATTCTGTGTTAACCCACGATAATAGAAATATTAACAAGAGGTGATACTTGTCAAAGGGTTACAACCAAAAATATAAAGAAAGAAATGGGAAATGAAAACTAGCTATTATGACTCTTGTCTATTTCACGTATTTTTCTAGCCCTCAAATGTTCTATCATTAGGTCACTTTCTTTAGTGTGGCAGAGAAACTCTGAAATCACAGGAATTCAAAGTTTAAAGAAAGGTAACAATATGGATTATAAGTATAAAGCAGTAGGCCCATCCATAGTGTCCTGAGACATTAATATAATCAGAATTTGCTAGACTGTGACTTTACCCTGGGAAGGATAGTGAGAAGATCCAATCCTTGGCAGTTATGAATAACTTTCTCCAAATTCAGTCCCAAACTGTCTGGTATGTCAAATTAGAACTTTATATTCATTTCCTGTTGAAAACATTTCAATAACGTGAATTTAGCTTTTAAAATATTGTGGCACTATGTTTTTGCTACTGTGAGTCACTACAATAATTTAGTTAGCCTTGTCTAAGAACTAAAACATGCACATATATATATATATATATATATATATATTCACTATACAGCTGACATGTATATTGTTTCTGAATGTGTTCAGACTGCCAAATGTAGAGCCTGCCCTACACCAGGGAGACGCTTGGACTCCTCTGCGACTGAAACTTTATCCGTGTGACAATTCTCAGCCCTCATTGTAGAGGCACTGATTGCTTCACATTCTAGATTCTGTTAGTTCTCTGTAAACTGCCTTTTATGGGAAGATGTGAGCAAGGACAAGAGAAAGACAAACCTGATGCATTCTAAGATAAGGAGACCCTACATACTATGAGCAATCAGTGATGTGTGTAACCATGGGGTTAAGTGGAAAATGGCAGAAGACAGTAGAATTGTGCCCTATTTCTCCTACAGGGCTCAGCAAATTCTGGGTACTAAAGGTGCTGGTGATGTAATTTTAAAATAATTTTACTGTTATTAATTATTCTTATTTCTGAACCATTCCAATATTTATTCATTGAACTCTGAATCAGTCACCACAGAGTGAGCTGCAGGAACCTGTATGCAAGCTTCTCTTCAGTCAGCTATAGCCTGGAAGGCAAGGTACCAATCAGACTGTTTCCTTGTCCATGGAGCATAGTTTAGTGCCTGGCGCATGTGCTCAGGGAGGGTGTGCAGCATGAGTGAATGTATCTGCCTAAAGCTACTACATTTCCTGGAAGATATCATTTGGTTTTCCAGCCAGACAATGAAGACTGCTGTTACTCTGTTGTGAGTCAAGCAACAGATGGGAACATTTTGTAGTTGTAGATACAAATGAATTAGCTCTACATTAGAAAAGACTCCACTTACTATTTTTTTTTTTAAATTGGCTAAAACTGTTCTATTAAGAAATATATTTGTAGAGAAGTAGAAGTAGTAAGGTAATAGAGACCCATGGGAAATGCAGGGAGATTATTAGAAATGCATGGAGGAAGAAATGATACACACGAAACTTATGCAATTGGAGAATAAGCTACTTACTTATCTTTCCATCCTTTGAGAGCAGAGTGAAACTGACATAAAGCTAAAGACATTGCCATTGACTTTAGATTCTCTTTCTTTTCTAGTCTTAACTTTATTTATTTATTTCTTTTAAGAGCATTAGAGACAGAGAGAAGGGCACTCCCAACAGGGTCTTCACACTGCAATCCACTCCCAACCCACAAGCCTCAGATGATGAGCCCATATGTGACTGGAATATACAAGGAGGTTCTAGACACGAACCTGGAACTTTCTCATGTGTGTCAACCTTGCAGAATATCACATTTTACACCTGTTACACTATCTGGCTCCAGTTTCATATTCTTGTTTGGCAGAGTAACTGCAGTGGGAACATTCAGAAATGGGGGGGAACAGCAGTTAGCATAATGGCTATGTTGCTGGACTCCCATGTAGTCAACTGCGGTTAGAGTTCAGGACCCAGTGGCTTAAAACTCACGCCGGTGCATGTGTGTGTGTGCCCAAGATCCTGAGAGGAGAATGGAAGAGAAGGAATTGCGGCATGACCGTTCCCCATGGGGGGTGATTTCTCGCTTTCTGTCTCTCTGTCTCTGTCTGGCAAGCACACGTGCCCTAGGGCAAAAACCTCTCCAAAAAAAAAAAAAAAGAAAGAAATGGGGAGTAGAGGAGATAACACCCCGCTGCATTTTTACCTCAGGTGTAATCACTCCCTATAATGCTAAAATTCACAGCAGCAAAAACAGGAAAAGGAAATTTGCCAGATTTTCTCCAGACTCTATAATGATACGATATTGTGTGTTCTGATGATTAAACATGTTCATTTTAATCTGTGACAGTGTTTGAACTAAAACCCACATTTCCTACACAGTACATACTAATCAGTACAGAATTAGTAAACTACTCTCTTTTCTGTTATTGTTGTTTTCTATTGGGCTTGAGCTCATGGAGAGAGAGACAAAGGGAAATAGAGGGAAAGTGAGGAAGCATCCCCACCCTGAAGAGGATAGCTTTGCTTTAATCTCTTCTCTTCCATTCTCCTTTTAAGATTATGGGCAAGTGTGTACATGCACCAGGCATAGTTTTCTAGTTGCTGTTTCTTGGACTTGTACCACAAAATCAGCCATGTGGGATCTAGTGCCTTAACCACAATGCCACTGGTTTGCCCTGTTTGGGCATATTTATCTCTCCACTTTTTTCATCTTTATGATACCTAATGGGCTTATGGTCCTTGTATGCCAAACTCTTTGTGACTTATTAAATGTAGGTATCTCCTTACATCTTTTTCAGGCTTTAGCAGGATTTGAGAGACACAAAAATAATGTATTCATATCCCTGTCCTCGACATGTTTATTCCAGTGGAGGAGCTAATTAAACAAACAGATATTTGAAACACTATCTGGTAAGACTTGAGAATAGGTTGTTGTGCAAATGTTTAGAACACCCAGTCCATATTTGAATTGAACAGAAAAATAAAGGCAAAATATTTTTATAAACACTCGGCAAGACAATTATCCCAGTAAATAAAGTCATAAAGACCACCTATCCTCAGAATCTTGTCTTACAAGGAGATTATGGTGACATTTCTAAGCTTTCTTGGTTCTCTTTTTTACTGTGAACAAACATTATGTTCCCAGTATAGACATTAGCTTCCATAGAATTTATTGCTGTAAATTCAGCAAAATAATTTAGGGGTAAGATGTTTTCAAGTGTTTAATTGGAAATATCTTCCCTTCTGCCTTCATTACATTGAATAGGGGCACATTACTCAGACCACTTTCAAGGAAAAAAAGTTCTAAATCAAATTACTTTTAATGTGATTTTTTTTTCAAGAATAAATAACTCAATTGAGATGTAGAAAACCAATTAGGCCCCTATTTATCTCTGCTTTGCAACCAAGTACAGACTTCTCAGCATGAGGCAAAGAAGAGTGGTGCTCCAAAGATCTGCTCTGGGTACAAGGAGGAGGTCCAGAATGCCAGTCCTGCTTTCTGGCCTCAGCAGTGTTAACCCTGGTCCTGGAGTTGCTGAGCTGCAGATCCTGAAGAACAATGTGGCTTCATCCAAAGTGGTTTGCAGGAATGATGAGTGCTTATTTAACAATTGAATGAGGTAATAAAAACTAAGTGATGTGAGCAGCACATATATAACATAGGCACTAGATAAATATTTCTTCAAAACAAAACACATGTTAGACTAGGACATTTATAATATATTTTTAATAACTAGTTGCATCAAACACATTTGTATTATCTTCCTTTAAATTATTTCACAATGACCCTATGTACTCTTCTCATTCTTTGCACAGACGTCAAAGCTGAGGTTCAAGTTCCTTGGTTTTCAGTGATGGCGTTTCTTAGAGGTAAACAAAGGCAGAATTGACTGAGAGATGACTGACATCCCAGATTAAGTTTATTTTGAAAACCAGCTGGAATAATTCCAGAAAATTCTATTTTCAATAATAAATGGAACTCTTAACCATTGTGAGTAAACATTCCCTTAGATTAAACAAGTCTAGTGAAGTGCTTTTGTCACTTAAGTGTAATACAGTCCGTAGAAGTGATATCAGATAAACCCTGACTAGGTCTGAAGACTGACATCGAGTCTAAGCAGGTACTCAAAGCCAACAGGAGCACTGGCTTCTCTTGTTTCTTAGCCATAAGGAGGCAGAGAGTGGATGGCTTGAGTGTTTTCCCAGAATAATTCACTTTCTTCAAGAGTCTTTAGACTCTTTGTACATTTCTAAATGATCTTTATTTGCTCTGAAATGGCTGCATGCTTATATGAGAAAATGTGTTTGGTTTTCATGAGGTGTCATTTGTAAATAGGACCTTGAGGCTAGGCCATCATGGTTGCATTTAGTGAATAATGAATAATAAATGGAAATGAGAAACATTGAAGGGAAAAGAAAAAACGGAATTTACATAGCCCCAATTAAATTAAATGAAGCAAGTCTCTCTCAATTTAAGCAAACTCATCATATGGAGTTTAATACTTATCAAATTGATAAAGTAATAATGAAAAAGATAAAAGCTACCACATATTGATCTCCTACTCTGGCAGGTTACCCTCCACAAATTATTTTACATATATTACATCAATCACATGGGACCAATAATTCTTTCATTTTTCAAATGTTAAAGCAGAAAATTAGGGAGATTGTCATTAAGCAAGGCACAGAGTAAGTAACAGTAATGACACTACCATTTATTGAGCTCTTAGCACACATCAGGTAGGGTTTTAAGTGAGTTTCAGATATCTCATTGATTTATTCAATAATTATTAAGAGTATGCCTACTATGCACCAGGCACTCCTCTAAGCCCTAGGGATAGAGTGAAATGCAAAACAAGATGTTCTCGTAGAGCTCATGTTTCAGATAGCAAATACATGGGTCCATTTTATGGAACTATATTATACTATATGAAAGACATGTAGAGTAATACATCAGAGGAGGGGAACAGGTAAGGATGGAGGGGGTACAATTTAAAATAGAATGGCAGAGGAAATTGTAGCAAGAGGTGAAAGCTGGAGTATAAATTTGGACAGGTAAGAATTCAATGTGCATGAGAGCAAGAGCTTGTGCCTGAAGTTTAATATCCTGAAAAAATCAGCAAGGAGCAACCTTATATTCTGTGGAGATTGCTCTTTAAACCTCTGGCATAATGATCACTAATAGCAAATGGCATAGAAGCAGCAGGACTGCAGAGTTAGTGTTGAGGTAAGGGCTAAGAAAAGTAGGGAGGTGGGAATTTGGCAATCAATCCACATGTAAACCAGGGAAGCTATCACTTGACTGTGTTTTCCAGGCAGACTGACAGGGCACTCCTTAAACTAAGGTAAGGATGTGTGTGCATGGGTGTAGGTTCTCCTGTCTAGGCTCAAGCTGACAACAGATGCTGCCATAGACTTAAGATCTCTAATGGCAATGCAGAGTATCAGTGCAGATGATGGGATCCTGGAGTGATAGAGGACAGGTGATGGAGGTTAGCTGTCAGAGGAAAATATAACTACCAAAATGAACAGAAGGCTAGAGTGACAATGACAGTAGCTTCTCATCTGGGATCTGTAGGGTTAGCTACATGGCATTCCACAAGGCAAGATACGTAACTACCATATTATACTATTATTTCACTTGTAAAACAAGACAAAGAGAGGGAGAGACAGAAAGAGAGAGAGAGGAAGCAAATTGCTATGCAGCGGGCAAATGACAATTGGCACCAAAGCTATGCCTCCCAGTGTTAGATAGTTCATGGACCCACTAACAAAGGTGAGAGCAGGGGTAAAAATCGACAATGCCAAATATTCCTGAGATTCATCTCTAAAGACATTTGATATAGGGATGAGCAGATAGTGTAATGGCTATGTCGCTGGATCCCCACATGGTTGGACCTGGTGGCTTAAACTCACTCTGGGTGCACATATATACGTGCTCAAGAGCCTGAGAGGAGATTGGAGGAGAAGGGATTGTAGCGTGGCCATCTCTCTGGGGGGTGATTTCTCACTTTCTGTCTCTCTGGTAAGCACACGTGTCCTATAGCAAAATACCTCTCCAAAGGAAAAAAAAAAAAAAAAGAAAGAAAGAAGAAAGAAATTTGATGAAATATATTTAACCAAGTGTGCACAGGAGAAAAAGGAATACCTAAAATGTTCCATAATGACTGAATTTGAGTTCTGATATTTCATTAATACCAGAGAAAACAAAAGGGCATCAGAATCCTCCAGCTAGGAAGGGCCCTACTGAGACCAATTGCAACTGTAGGTATAGGCCAAGTTATCTCCCAGTAGAGTCAATATTTCTGCAGACTATCCTGTTATCATTTTTGTAGTCTCCAAGTGTATATAATTAGGTTGAATATATTTAGTGGCTGGTAGAACCCTCAGTTTGGTTCCATGAACTATAGAATATGAGCCAAGATGATAGTAAAGACCAAGTGAACTCTCTGAAATGGCCCTATGCACCACTGTCCCCTCAGCAAAAGTGGTGAATCAAAAGTAATAATACATCCTATAGGAATTGTAGAGATTAAGCAACCATTAAAGATTTAAAACTCTGAAGGATACTGCAGTTGTTGCTACCCATTATAATACAATTTATTGAGTTCCTGTGGCCACTGAAAGTAAAGATGGTTCTTAGAAAATGGCCTGCTGTAAACTTAGTCAAATGATAGCCATAATTGAAGCTACATGCATAACATGGTAGTTCTTCTGGCTGGTACTTAACAATCTCTGGTACTTAGTTTTTGGTTACTAATCTGGTGAATACTCTCAACCAAACACACTAGTAAAGAGGGATAAATGAAGTCTTATTATATGTTAGAAAAGCAGCTTTGTTAACTGTCCCTGGATAGGGATAATTATTTTATATTCTGTCACAATATAGTCCTGTGGAACCTTGGTCATTGCTACAGACTGAGAGCTCCTGTCCTTTTAAATTCATATACTGACACCTAATCCCCAATGTGAGACTATTAGAAGACAAGGCCTATGCGATCTACCCTCATGAAAGGATTAGTTTCCATCCTAAAGAAGCTTCAGTGAGGCCTGCCCCCTCTTTCCCCATGTGAGGAGACAGTGAGCCTGTGCCATCTGTGAACCAAGGAGTGGGTCCTCACCAGTGATCAAATCTGCTGGCACCCTGCTCCTGAACTTCTCAGTCTCCAGAACTGAAAGAAAGAAATTTCTGTTCTTTAAGAGATACTGAGTCTATAATATTTTTGTTATAGGAGCCTGAAAGACTAAGAAATCATCTTACTATCTTTAGGACATCCTGGTAATCTACTGTAGTGATGGCATGATGTCAATAGGGGCTCCTTTTTTTTTCTTTTTTCTAGAGACATTTTTGCTATAGGGTGTGTGTACTTGCCAGAGAAACAAAGAGACAGAGACAAAGAGACAGAAAGTGAGAAATAGCCCCCAATGGGGATTGCCATGCCAGAACCCCTTCTTCAATCTCCTCTTGAGCTCTTGAGCATGCACATGCATGCCGTAAGTTTTAAGCTGCTGGGTCCAGGATTCAAACCACAGTTGACTACATGGAGTCCAGCGACATAATCATTATGCCATCTGCTCATCCAGGGAACTCTTGAGTACAGTAATAAGTACTCTAAATACTCCAGTAAGACACAAATATGCCAGGAGAGAGGTAAGCTCAGCAAGAAGTCAGACAGCTGCATATAAATTGATTCCTTGGGCCCAATGTTTGGAAAATGATGGGGCACAGCATCTAAAATAAAAGACACACTGTAGCTTCAAGGAGGCAGATCACTTGGTAAGGGACTTCTGGCTTTGCAGTTAGTATATCCTATGCTTGGGACTACTGTTCTACTTTACTTAGTTGGTGAATTGAAAAGTTAGTAGTTTTGAAGGGTTCAGAACAAGACTCTTCAGCCTGTCTGGGTATGGTACAAGCTGCCATGTCACTAGAATTGTATGACTTCATGGGTCTAATGCTGCTATTGTCACATGGAATAGATAAGAATGTCATGTGAATGTGATTTGGTTTAATGTAATTGTTATAGGGCTAACATTTAGGGTTATAGAATCCTAGGACCTGCCTATGATAGCAGAAAACCACTTGATATTTGAAAAGTAATTACTGTCAAGATATCAGTCATACCAGAGAGAGCTCTTTTTCCTTTTAATGTCTGTTTTTTCCTTAGCTGCCAGATGGCGCATGTACTCATGAAAGAGAAGGAGAGAAAGAGAAAGAGAGAGAGAGACTATCCCCTAAAGTAGTGTGGTCATGTTGCAATACTTTTTCCTCTGTTTCTCCATCCCATCAGTATTTGGAGCATGAATGCACATACACATGGCCTGTTTTTTAAGTTACCAGATCAAGATTAAGATTGCAATTGTCCATCCCAATGCATTTTAACTATTGTGCTATGGAGCCAGCCCTAGAGACTGGTTTTGATTGAGGAATAGCCAGTGACTACATAACTAGAGCCCTTGAAGTCTCAGATAAGAAAAGGCATATTAAAGTTGTAGATAAAGTGGCAACCTAGGGAAAAGTAGCATTGGCGAGATATCCCTTAAGTGTATATACTGAATAATTATTTAATGTATTGTCTCCTCAAAAGCTAGAGTCTGTGAGATAAGAGGTGAGCCTAAGCCCTCTCGCTGTCATTCATTTAAAGATATAATTATGAAATGCTTTCTGCCTTTCGCCAAAAAAACAGGCATGAATGGAATAAAAAGTTTTGTTCTGGAGGCAGAGGGGTGGGCACACACAGGTCACAGAGTAGCAACATTCTTCAGAACTTGAGGCTTTGATTATCATATGGTCACTTTGGGCTGCCCCTGCCAGTAGACCTGGAGACAAAGGATGAATTACTTTTACTGGTAAGTGTATTTAACCTTCATCGCCACTAAGCAGAGTTTATGCTCCATTATATGGGCAGTGAGGAGTGTGATTCATAATCCCAGAGATTCACTAGGATGATGACTGATGCCTTCATGAAGGTGTTAAGATGAAACAACTATGTTTGCAGTTTCTACCAATTAGTATAAGGCATGTGAGGACACATAATACTTGGGAGTAAATGTCTGGGTCATTCTTCCAGGATAGCAAAATGAGTCTGCAGGAACTGAGGGATTCTGAAATTTGGGATAGAAAAGAAATTGATTAATATGATAAATATGCTTAAAATCAATTATTGCTTCAAGGAACCAGCAGGTGTCATGGAAGGTACGTCATTGAATCTTGCATGACTGACTTTATGGTTTGAGTCCTGGAGGATGTAGTTTGAAAATTATGCAGGGTGCATGCAAATGATTTCTCAAATCTCAAGGAATTTGAAGAAGGGATTACAGCATTGGAAGATGCTTTCTCACGTTCTTTCTCTATCTCTCCGGTGAGTGTACTTGTCCTATAATAAAATACTAAAAAAAAAAAATGATTATTTGTTCAGGTCTAGCTGTGACAGTAGGAATCCTAGTATATTCATCAATCCTTTGTTGTTTTTATATAATATATTTTATTTTCTATTATATATTAGATCACTATACATCACTTAGCTTGTAAAGTTAATTTTCCAACACCTATACATTTCACACCAGTTTAGTTAGGGATACTATACATGTTATCATCAACTAGTAATCCATTTCTGTGTCCCATAATTGTCTTGCCCCCCAATTTTCTCCTTAATGTCTCTTCTTACATTCTCCTCCTTTTCTCATCCTCTTTCCACATTGTCTGCAGTATCTATAAACATTTTTCCATGTTTCTATATCCTCTAACCTTTTAGTTTTATCCATAGAGTGCAGTCAGTATGTATTAAGCAGAGACATACAATATGTCTCCTTCATAGCCCGGCTTGCTTCACTCAACAGTAAATCTTCCATATTCATTGATTTTCTATCAAAAACCAGGGTTTTGTTTTTTATGGCTGAGTAATATTCCATAGAATATATGTGCCACACTTTTTCAATTCATTTATCTGTTCATGGACATTTGTGCTTGTTCCATGTCTTAGCAACTGTGAATAATGCTGCAATAAATATAGATAGATGTGCAAACACTTTTTCAACTAAGTGTTCTCTTGTCCTTTGGGTAGATACCCAGGAGTGGGATTTCTGGATCATATGGTAGTTTCATTTGTAGATCTTTGAGAAATCTGCATATTGTTCTCCACAGTAGCTGGACCAATTTACATTCCTACAAGCAGTGTAGGAGAGTTCCCCTATCACCACATCCCCACCAGGACTTATCATTTTTGTATTTTATATTAGTCATTATGACTGGGTCATATTTCATTGTGGTTCTGATATGCATCTCTTTTAAGATGAGGGATGTTCAATATTTTTTCATATGCCTTTTGACTGTGTATGTCTTCCTTAAGGAGTTGTCTTTTAATTGGATTAATCTTTTTTTTTTTTTTTCAGGTAAGCTGCTTGAATTTCCTTTGTAATCTGGTTATCAGTCCTATATCTGAAGCATAGTTTATAAAAATATTCCCCCATTCTGAGGGTTGTCATTTCACACTAATTGCTGTATCTTTTGCTGTGCAGAAACATTTAATCTGATTTACTCCCACTTGTCTATTTCTGGGATCATTGACTGTGCTTTGGGAATCTTAATTAAGAAGTCTTTGCCTATTCCTATGTCTGCCAGAATTTCCCCAGTGCTTTCTACCAGTAGTTTTATAGTTTAAGGTCTTATGTTTAGATCTTTGATCCGCTTTGAGTTGATTTTTTTTTTTTTAATGTTGAGAGGTAGGGATTCAGATTCAACTTTCTGCAGGTGGATACCCAGTTTTTCCAGCACCATTTGCTAAAGAGGTTTTTCCTTTTCCCACTGGATTGACAGGTGCCCTTCGTCAAAAATCAGCTGGCTGAAAGTTTTGGAGTTTATTTATGAGGTATATTCTATTCCATTGGTCCACTTGTCTGTTTTTGTGCCAGTATCACACTCTTTTGATTATCACAGCTTTGTAATATACTTTGGGGTCAGGGATTGAGATGCCTCCTACTCCATTCTTCTTGTGCAGGATTACTTTGGCAAAATGGAGTCTTTTATGATTCTAGACAAATTCTATAACTGTCTTTCTAAATCTGTGAAGAATATCTCTGGTACTTTAATTGGTATTGCATTAAATATGTAGGTTAATTTGGATAGAGTTGCCATTTTGATTTTATTAATTCTTCTGATTCAGGAACATAGGATGTTCTTCTACTTTTTTTATGTCATTTTCAATTTCTGGTTTTAGCTTCATATAGTTTCCCTTGTGGATGTCTTTATCTTCTTTGGTTAGATTTATTTCTAGATATCTTATATTTTTGTGGCTATTGTAAATGGAATTACTTTCTTTAGTTCTATCTCAGTCTCCTTGCTTTTCATATATAGAAATGCTATAGATTTTTTTATATTTTGTGTCCTGCAAATTTACTGTATTCATTTATTATTTACAGGATGTTTTCTTCATGGATTCCATTGGGTCTTCTATGTATACAATAATATCATCTCCAGATAGAGAGATAATTTTACCTCTTCTTTTTCTATATGAATACCTTTTATTTTATCCTCTTTTCTGATTGCATTGGCGAGGACTTCCAGTACTTTATTGTAAAGGATGAAGTCTGCAGAGATTGTGGTTCGCCACCAACATGTTTCTGTAGAGAAAAATGGGCTAAGTAATGCAAGGAGTTATCTTTAGCTTCCCTTTTACATCATTTCACTTTCTTTAAACTCCATTTCTTAGTCTAATCCTGCTACACTGACCAGTTCCACTGAGGTGTCCATCAATGCAGACAATGCCAATCACAAGTCTTTACCTTGGGGTCTGTTCCCTAGGATCTCACTGCTCATCCTGGGGTTTCCCTGACTCTGCAGCACAGTACTTCCACAGGAATCTTCCTGTCACTCATGATATACATTCAAAAATAAATAGAAGTTAGTAGTCCTGTGGTCACCTTGACCACAACTGAGAAGAGAAGTCATTGGATAGATGATTTTTTCTTAGTCCCCAGGCTAATAGTTACTTGTCAGAAAGGCCCATGGTGATAAATAACTCATAAATAAGATATCTGACTTTTTCTCCTTTTCTGTTCATTCCCCTGGCCCTCATACTTGCTATCTATGATGGCATGGAAATGTGTTTTTTAAATTTTTAAAATTTATGTGATCAAGGCAATTTCAATTTCAGAGTTGAAACAGGCTAAAGAAGCTAAAAACTTTCAGCCACTTGCCATAATTAACATATTCCAGTTATGTCAAGCTCACTACTGCTTCTTTGAAAAGCTTAGTGCAGCTCAATCATTTGGAATTGAGATCAGAACCCTCTTCATTCAGAGGCATGTTAGTGTTTCTCTCTAAACCTAATGGTATTTAGAAAAAAAAAAAACAGTTTTCTCAATAAAGAGGACAGAGTAATATGAAAGACATTGGCAATTGGACTTATGAGACCTTAGTTCCTACTGTGACTTTATGAGGACTGAGATAAATAGATCATTAACCTTTCACATACTTCTCTTCTACTAGATTGAAGTCCTCACACTACTCTCAAAGTCTATATCTTAAGATGCAAAGGTTTGTAGAGATGGAATTCCATTACATATACCCAGGAATATGAAAAAAATCAGAAGTGGGCCTAGTAGGAAAGGTAAATTATTCTCAAAGTGATGTTAATTTTGTATGTGTCCAGATGAAGAGGGAAGAAATGAGTGCATTACTCAAACACCCTTGTTACAACAAATGCCACACATGTGTTGGATGTCTTTGGTCCCCAAACTCTGTGGGAGCTACTTACTGCTCCAGTCATCGTGTGGAGTTCTCTACTCTAGTCACACCTTAATAATCCCAGGTAACTGGCAGTTATCTTGCTCTCTAAATCTTTTCAATGAAATAATCTCACTTTTAAACAAAAATTATATAATTTCACTTTTCCTCTTTGAATATACTGAAATGACTCTGGGAGTTAAAAGATGTGGATGCTGGTATGAGTAATGCTCAAGAACTGGACATTTGACTTTAGGCCATCCAGACAAGCATCAGTTGGTTGCTCTTCCCTCTCCTCTCTTCTACTCACCTGATTATTTTTCACTTTCTTCTATTCCACTTCTTAATTTTTCTTCTCTATAAATATCTGCCTAGAAGATGAATAGCTTGTTAAGTGTTACATATGCTGTCTGGAGTGAGAGAGTTAGGACCTCCCTAAAATCACTCTTTCATGAAAGTAACAAACACTCTTACAAAAAGATTGCTAAAATCAAATTCTTTGAAACTCTGAAAATTAATCAAAGATCTACAGCCATCTAAAAAGTACTTACTCAAAAAGAATGTTGAATCTTGGACAGAATGGTAAGCTTTTTTATTTGTCCCATTCCTGTCTCCCTCTCCAATTCTGCAGAAGATTTGAAAAGCATTAGCCTTTAGTGTCTTCGCAGGATAAGTGAAGGTTCATAGCCTGCATTTAATTAATTCTGCTCCCTCCCTCCCTCCCCATATTCTTCTTCTTCTTTTTTTTTTTTTTTTTTTTTTTTTTTTTTTTTTTTTTTTTGTGGGTGGGAGAGAAAGAAAGTGAGAGAAGCATTCACCCAGGAAGCACGATTATGTTGATTATGCTGCAAGCCCTTGTCCTCCATCTCTCCCTCTTTTGGGATTTAGGGGAGGCAGACACACACGGTGTTTATCAAGCTGCCGGTATACTCAGGCCTTGCAGTCAGCAAAGTCAGCAATGTTAGATACAGCCACCTTAACTGTCAGGCTGCTGGATGGCCCCTCTTTCCTCTGTCTCTCTTTTAATTTTGCAATAGGGCATATGTGCTCACCAGAGAGAGACAAACAGAGAGAGAGAAGGTGAGAAAGCACACCCTAGAGTTGATGGCCTCTCTGAAATCTCTTTTCACTCTCCTCTCAGGATTTGGGGCATGTACAGATAGACCCAAAGTGCTCTCTAAACCACAGAGTCCCAAATTCAACCAATCAGTCAGCCACGTGGGATCCAGCTGCACTCCCACCTCCTATTCTCTTCATGTATAAAGCACTTTTATGTGCATCTTTTAGGGAAGAGCAAAGAGTCAAATTTATTCACAGTAGTTGTAATCATATAGCTAACATCCTAGCGGGAGATGGACTGAGTAGGGGACCTAGTTCTGTACTTAAAACTACCTATGAAAGAGGTCTCTCTGCTATAAAGGGTTTAAAGAATGTTCTTAAACCTCTTACATTTAGAGGTGCATACAAGCACATTTGGGGATAAAAATCATGGAAAACCTCAAGCCTTCTCCAAGATAGGGCTGGTGTCTCGGTAGTCCAGGAAAATGTATAGAAGATGGATATGTGAAGATAGTGTTTGGGGATTAATAGGTATTCTAATTGGGTTCATGATCTTCTGATGGATTTCTTTTTGGATACTCATTAAGTTTCTGTACATTTAGTTCCTATAACCTGATTTCATTAACTATCACAATTATCACCTCTTTAGGCACCTTCGAACAATTTCTCAGTCAATATGGATATTTGCCACACTTATAAAAGTAGAAGTTTAATTAGCATTTTATTTATTCCCTTTACTAAACCATGAATGAAGATTTTCTTAAAATTAGTCTCATAATCTCTGCAATGTAGCAGAACCTATTACTAATTCCAATAGCTTTCCATTTCCCTTTGAAGTCTAGGGTTGACATACAAATTAGAAAATAAATAAATTAAATTAAATTTTAATTTAATTTTTTTAGAGAGAGTTTTGCTATAGAGTGCAGAGACAGAGATAGTGAAAAATCACCTCCAGGGGGATGGCACTGTAGTCCCTTCTCGTCCATTCTCCTCTCTGGATCCCTTCTCTATTGTCCTCATGGTCACACATGCACACATACCTGGAATGAGTTTTAAGTTGCTTGGTCTGGGGCTCGAAACTCAGTCAACTAAGTGGGAGTCCAAGCAATGTAACCATTCGCTCATCTTCTGGTTCTAAATTTAAAAAAAAAAAGGTTAATATTTTAGAAATTCAGTTTTTTCTCTGAAATGCTAAATCATACTATGAGGAATGTACTCTGAAGGAAACTTGAGTTTTTAACCTTTCATCACTCTTGGGGTCACTCAGTCTCTCATTTAATGTTGACTCCTTTTAATTCTCCTATTATGGAATCCTTTTATATCATCATCTTTATCTCACTTATGACATTTTAATTTTTTGTATCTAATTTGTGAAATCCCTCCAGAAGTGTGCTCAATTTTCTATTCCCGCTATGTCCATTCAGGTGAGTTCTATATTGTCCATGAGCTGTATTGTCTCCTTTTACCTGGTCCACTCCTCGCTTTCATCTTTGTGCATGCATGGTTATATATGGGTGAGTAGTGAGTAGCTCCTATCTGAATTAGGGCAGTCACCTTGTTTGCCTAATTTATTTCTTCTGTCTCAAATCACAGGGCCAAATTCCAGTGCAAAACTCCATTGCAAAAGATTATCTTTTAGTAATAGCATTCTCACCTCAAGGCACTCTATATTTTCCTACATATCATTAAAACAAAAATACAAATGAAATAACCCCAAATCTTTCTCAACCTTACATACATTGTAAACTTTCTCCTCAGTCTGATTTATTTGCTCATGGTACACGTTCTGATTGGCCTTGCCATTCTTAGTATTGCTACTGTTCCTAATGATTTTTTCCATGCATTTTTATTGGTAGCGTTCTCTAATTAAGGAAAGATCTCTTGTAACTTTTCTCTCAATTGCCTTAGTTGAAACCATTCTGCAAAAAACATTGCCCAAATGTTTTAATTGGTCTTCCTGTCATTTACCTAATGTACTCTGATCTATGCTTCAAATTGTGATAGAATAGATTATTGCTTAAAAATCTTCCCTCTGGGGCTGAATAGTGACCTGCTGGTGAAACACTGCTTTGAGAGGCTGACCCACATTGGAATGTGACTGATTCATGTTCAGAGACCACTCTGTGTAGACCTTGCTGAGTATACAGGGTGCAGGTACCCATGATTTGGGGATGGGTGAGGCAAGATGGTCTTGATATTCTATTGGGGGTACTGTCTCCTGCCTATGGGTGAAATAAACTTAAAAAACTACTTTACTCATTTGTTTTTTCAGGATAAAGAACTAATCAATTATCTAACTTTATTCCATTGTAGCTGAAGAATATATTATTTATATTGTTTAAATTTGCTGACTTGTTTTATGGTATAGGATGTGACTTATCCTGAAGAATATTTTATGTGTACTTGAGAAGCATGTATATTCTGTTATTGTTAGGTGCAACACTCTATAATATCTGATAGGACTAAGTTTACAGTCTTGTATTAATCTTCTGTTCCATAATCAATTTTTTATCTGCTATTCTATCCCTAATTAAAGGTTGGGTTTTGTTGAGGTGTCTATTTTGGTTTTTCAAGATTAAATTTTTTTCATGACTTTTTATGACAGAGTTCTGTGTGCATTGGAGAGAGATAGAGAGACTGAGAGAAAGAAAGCACCCTATAGTGTGTCTGGTCCAGCTGTAGACCACCTCTTCCATCTATACATCCCATGAGGATACTGGGCATGTGCTCACACATGTTTGGCATAGTTTTCAAGCTCCAGGGCTGGGAATTAAACCTCTGTTGTCTGTGGGATCCACTTTCTCAGTATAGTGCTTAAACACCATTTTCTGGGGCCAGCCCTCCACAATTTTTTAAAGTACTGTTATATATGTTTATAACTGTTCTATCTCAATGGATTAGCCCTTTAAAAGTCACTTTTTGTCTTGAGTAACAATTTTTATTTTATTTTACTTTTATTTTTTTCTTTTAGGTTTTTGTCATAGAGGACATTTATTTGCTGGCATGAGGCTGAGAGAGGGAAAGGGAGAAACATCCTCTACCTCCAGGGAAGTTCAATTCTTTCTCATCTATTCTCCTCTCTGGATTTTGGCATGCACACACACACCCCTGATATGAGTTTAAAGCTACCAGGTCCAGAGTTTGAACTATGGTTGACCATGTAGGAGTATAATGCCTTTGCATCACACAAACTGTTGGCCTCCATCTTTTATTTTGAATTCTATTATTTTTTATATGCATGTAGTTAATCCAGCTTTCCTATTGTTTCTGCTCACATGGTATAAGATTTTCTATCGTTTTATCCTCAGTCTATGTCTTTGAATCTAATGTGTCTTCTGTAGACAACATGTTAGATAATTTTTCAATGAAACCTAATAATCTCTGCCTTTTTATTTAATTCATTTACATTTATTGTTATTATTCATATAGTTGAATGTATATCTTGACATTTAAATTTTTGTTTTCTATATGTGTCTTGTCTTTTACATTTGTTTTCCTTCTTTACATTTTTTTTGCATTAAGTTAATTTTTTCTGTAGTAGCATTTTAATTTTATTAATGATTATTTCACTTTTAATTATGATTACTGTAAGATTTCCTATACATATGTTAATTTATCAGAATGAGCTTCAAATTTATGCTCTATGAATTCCAGTAATATGTAGAAATATTGTTTCTATATAGTTCAATTTAATTTGTGATATTATTGGTATACATATCTCATACACTAATACTATTAACCCAACTATACATAATTATAATTATTACATTATCTGTCATCATTTCCTTAGCACATCCATCACCCTTGTGCTATTTTTGTCAAATAAATTATATACATATTACATTTATCATGTTTTAGTTTCAGTAATACATTATATACATATTGTTACAAATAGTTTTTTTTTTTTTTTTTAATACTTTTGCTGTAGGGTGCATGCACTTGCCAGAGAGAGACAGGGAAAGTGATAAAGCATCCCAAATGGGGAATAATAAATCCCTATCTCTTCTCCGTTACCTTTCCAGGATATTAGACACGCATGCACATGTGCCTGGCATGAATCTTAGGCCTCCAGGTCCAGGATTTGTATGGTACAGTTGACAAGTTGCCTTGCCACTTAGCTGGCCCATATATAATTGTTCTTTTAAATCAGTTAAGAGAACAAATGATAAAATATGTATTTATAATGTCTTTTATATTTTAAATAATTACTTTTCAAGTTGGTGCTCTTTTTGTGCTCATACGGTTCTAGATTACTGTCTGAGGTTACTTGCTTTTAACCTAAAAATGTTTCTTTAGTATTTATTTATTTGCTTGCAGAAAAAGACAGAGATAGAGAGAAAGAGCACTCCCAGCAATATATTTTTGTTGGTATTGAGTTATTTCTTTTTCTCTTTAGTTATTTGTTTTTGATTAGGGGTTGTGTGTGTTTACAAAAGAGACAGAGAGACAAAGTAAGAAAGTGCCACTGATTATACTGCAATCCTATGTCCTCCACTTTCTTTTTGGGATTTTGGGCATATGTGCACACACATACCTAGCATATTTTTCAAGACTACAAGACTCAGTTGGCCATGTGAGATGTAGCTGCCTTAACATTTCAACACTGGCTGCCCCTCAACCCCAACAGTGTTTTTTTTTGTTTTGTTTTGTTTTGTTTTTGAGAGGTTTTTGCTACAGGGTGTGTGTGCTCGCCAGAAAGACAGAGAGAGACAGAGAGATAGAAAGCGAGAAATCACCCTCCAGGGTGGATGGCCATGCCACAATTCCTTCTCCTCCATTCTCCTCTTGGGATCTTGGGCACACACGCACCCGTGCCCGGTGTGCGTTTAAGCCGCTGGGTCGGGGACGGAAACCATGGTCGACTATGTGGGAGTTCAGCAACATAGCCTTTACGCTAACTGCTGGTCCTTCCCAACAATATTTTGAAGCTGTGATCTATGCCTGCTTCCACTAGCTCCAGATCTTGGGCATGTGTATGGCCAATGTACTTGGTGAGGTTATGAGATACAAACCTAGAATCTTCCCATGTGGGTCAGCTTTATATAGTGTCATTCTTTTTTACTGCTATACTACTGTTCAGCCCCTCATTGTATTTCTGTAAGGTGGGGTGCTAACTACACAGTCTCTCAGTTTTTAGTTATCTGGTAAATTCTTTATATGGCCTTTGAAAAAAAAATATATCTTTGCTGGATCTGGGATTCTAGCTCACAGGTCTTTATTTGCTCTTCCTTTCGTGTACTTTGAATATGTTATTGTATGGTTCATTTCACTGTCTTCTCATCACTGTTTCTGCTGAGAAGTCAGGTGACATGCTTTTGTTTTGTTTTGTTTTGAGAGATTTTCCCTATAGGGTGCATGTGCTCGCCAGACAGACAGAAAGAGACAGACAGAAAGAGAGAAATCAACCCCCCGGGGAATGGCCACACCACAATCCCTGCTCCTCCATTCTCCTTTAGGAACCCTTGGGCATTCATACACATGTGCCCAGCGTGAGTTTTAAGCCAATGGGTCCAGGACTTGGACCTCAGTCAACTACATGGAGGTCCAGTGATGTAAGTATTACACCATCTGTTGGTCCCTCAGCTGACATTCTTATTACTCTTTGTTTTTGTAAATGACACATTTTCTTTCTCTTGATGTTAATATTTCTCTTTTTCTCTTTGATAATCAGTATTTTTACTATGAAGTGTTGATTTACGAATTTCTTTGTGTTGATATTATCTAGAGTTCATTGAGCTTTCTAGTTGTACAAGCTGTTGTTTTTCAGGAAATTTTGAAAATTCTGTCATTATTAATTTATTATTATTTAAAAAATTATTTTTCTTTTTTCTGGTTCACCTATTATGCCTATGTTGGTTGTGTTAATGATGTCTTACATTTCTCTGAAGTTCTGCTCTCATTGTTCTTTTTTTTTTTCTCTCTAATCAGCTAATATAACTACTCTATATTCAAATTCACCAATTATTTCTTCTGCCAGTTTGTAAATATTGTTAAGACCCTCTAATGGTTTGTTTTTATCCTTAATTATACTTTGTAACTTTGGAATTTCTATTTATCTCTTTGAATAAACTCCCTTTCTTTATTGACTTTTTCTATTTGATAAGATATTGACATTATAACTTTCCTTATTTTGTTAATCATGTTTTCTTTCAGTACTATGAATTTTAATGCTATAAATATATTTATCCTGGACACCTTGAAATCACTTTCCATTAAATCCAACATTTGATTGCTCTCACAGGCATTTGGGCCACCTGCTCTTTCTTTTCCCCCCTTTTTTCCCCTTTTCATTTTATGGTATATCTCTCTCTCTTGCTTATCTCTTTTTGCTTGTTTGTTGTTGAAAGTCGAGCATGTTAGATATGTAGGAATCCTGGGTATTGATCTTCAACCTATTCTGAGGTTTATTATCATTTTCTGTTTGCTTATTGTCATTATCTGTTTGTTTAGTGACTAGCTGGATTGTCTTAGGGAAGTTCATACATCACTCAGCCATGGACATACACACACAAATGGGCATGCATGCACACACATGTACACAAACACATACATACACACATGTGCACACATGGTGCCATGTGTTTGACATTTCCTAGGTATGCACATTTTGGGGTGTGACCCAAATCACTCTGGGAAGATAGGGTTCTTTCTGGAAGGACTCTCTTCTACTTTTCTCCAAACCAAATCTAAGTGTTAAACTCTGGTCAAATATTGTTTCATTATATTTTACAATGCCCTGAGACATACATTCCTCTACAAACTAACCCAATCGAACCATGACTTTTTGAATAGCACAGTTTCTTAGATTAATTTTGACTTATTGTGACTCTTAGTTTTCCTATTCTTTGGTTCCCTTTTAAACTAGCAAGCCTACAGTCTAGGTTCTATCTTTAATACAATCCCCAAATCTCTTATCAATTGCCTTCACCAAAACCTCCTCAAAACTTGGGAAAGCTATCAGATCCCAGAAATCTCAGCATGCCATGCCCGGCGTTCTTTCTAAGAGTGGAAGCTGACCAGGGGAATCTATCTAATTCAGTCACCTGGGATGTGGCCTCAGTAAGAAATAAGTGGGGACAAGATGGGAAATACTGAAATTCTGCTGGTTCAAAGGAGAAAACTGTCCAGTTGACAAAAGACAGAACACTGTGTTCCTTCCTGGTGAGCCTGGAGAGGAGTCTTCACCTTACTGACATTGTTTAGAAGGGAAGAAGTAGTCCTGATTCAAATATCACACATTCTTTACATTTTTTACAATTTTTAATAGATTTCACTTGATAGTCTTTATTTGATGTTTCCCTTTCCAGTCTCTTTTTTTTTTTCCCACATATTTTATAGGGGAACATGTCAGAAGAGTTCTTCATGCTCACAGCTGATCTGCTGATGGCTTTTTAACACCTTCAACATTGGTGCAATCCTCTCCTCCTACACACCCTCTTCACACAGATTCACATGGAGTACCCACACATACATGTGAAGTGGCTTTATTTTTTCCTGTATCAGAAGTAAATTTCCATCTAAACATTCTGTTCTATCAGAAAGTAGAAAACCAGGGACCAGCAGTTAGCGTAATGGCTATGTCACTGAACTCCCATGTAGTTGACCGTGGTTCAATCCCAGACCCAGTGACTTAAACTCATGCTGGGCGCATATGTGTGCATGCCCAAAATTCCAAGAGGAGAGTGGAGGAGAAGCAAAGACAGTGTGGCCATACCACCTGGAGGAGTGATTTCTCTCTTTCTATCTCTCTGTCTCTCTCTGTTTTCTGGCGAGTGCAAGCACCCTATAGCAAAAACCTCTCAAAAAAAAAAAAAAAAAGAAAAAAACTAAAGTAGAAAACCCCAATCTAACCAGTTCCAGTAAACTCAGTCACTTCTGTCACTGATCACTTTCTCAGTATTTAATTTAAGCAGTTCATTCTGGATGTTCATTTATTTTTTCTCTTTCCTTTACCCTGGGGTTACTTTATCTCTCAGAAACTCTCTTTGCTGGTGAGAAGGAAATGTAGAGCAAAAGGCATAGGTATCCCTTTGGAATACTCTGAGATGTTTAGTCTTGTCTGGTCCAGGTGTGGCAGCTCCCTTATCCTGAGATAACACTGGCCATCCTCTTCATCCCTCCAGCATCCCAAGGTCAAGGTGTTATCACTAATAAGCTCTTCATTCTCACCTTCAGCTAACTGCGATGCCTTCTTGCTGATTTAGGGAATCTGATCCATCCTCCACGCTTCTCTGGAACACAGGAGACATGGACTTTTTCTTCTCTAGCAGGTGTCTTGACTCCTCACCTCCAGACCACAATGGAGAGAGGAACCCCACAAAAGGCAGATTCCTTTCAGGGCTAGAGTTCAAAGCAGCATACTAGAAAACACTCCTCTCCTACCCCCAAACTTAACCAAGAATTATATTGATATTATTTCTTCTTGGAGGATATTCTGGGGAGAAGAGGAGAGCAAGTACAGGGCCCTTTCACAGAGGTACCTCCAGTTCTATTTTACCTCATTTAGCTCTCCCTTCAATATCCTGACCTAACAATGTCACAGATTTTCTGACATATGGACATTTTACCTACACATCATCTTTCAAAATATTTCAAGTGTTGGACTAGAACTTTTCCTTTTTTGAGGTGTAAGAATCAAGCATTTGAGGTCTATGCTCTTCCTTCTTAAAGTACTTCTAGAAGCTAGCAGCCTGGATTGACCAGAAATATGTATAGAGGGAACATAGCTTAGGAGAGGTGATGCCTTATGTTTGCTTAAAAATAAAATAATCTGAAAGAGGCCAGCAGATGGCATAGCAGTAATGTCATTGTCATGGCTGACAGTGATTTGTGTCCTGGACTGGGTGGCTTAAAAATCATGCCAGGCATGTGTGCATGCATGCCCAATATCCTGGGAGGAGAATGAAAGAGAAGGGACTGTGGCATGGACATACCCTCTGGGAGGTGATTTCTCACTTTTTTCCCTCTGTGTCTTCAGAGAGGACAAGCACTCTATATAAAACCTCTCTCTCAATAAATACATAAATGAATAAACAAATAAACAAACAAATAATATGATTATATATGTAAATTATTGTTTCCTCAGCCTGGATTACTGTTCTCCATCTTACTGACAAATTCCTAATCATTTCATAAGATCTATATCTGGTTTCAATCTGTGAAATCTACCTCATCTCCACTGAAGATTAGGTCACCCCCATCATTTTTTTCTCCATATGCGTATATACACTATTATATTCATTTTTTAAAGTTTTGATATTTCTCTTATTATTGCTGTTTTAGATTGTGAATACTCTGCATGCTAATTTTCCGTTTCTATCAGTATATAACAAATATGGAGGGTGGAGACACAAGGTAAGAATTTCATACTAAGGAAAGCAAATTAAAGAGGGAGATGTTGGAGACAGGTATGAGCTATAGATTGGGGGCATGATTCACATTGAGGTCCTTGAAAATGACAGACCTTTCCATTTCTTTTTCTTTTTTCTTTTAGGTTTTTACCAAAGGGCACATACACTCGCTGGAGAGAAACAGAAAGAGATAGAGAGAGAAAAGTGAGAAATCAACCCCCCTCAGTGGGGCTAGGCACCCTGAAATCCCTTTTTCTATTTTCTGCTTAGGATTTGAGGCACGCATACACACACACACAGCAGGCAAGATTTTCAAGCTGCCATATCCAGGATTCAAACTATGGTCAGTTATGTGGGAGTCCAGCACCTTAACTACCACATCACCTCCTGGCTCCAAAGAGCTTACCATTTCTGAGAGAAAAAGAGGGTTTCATAGAAATCCAGTGCTCATTTTGGAAGAAAACATCAACTTAGGTCAGGATGAGGTAGTCAATTTGAGAGTATTTAGAAGTCAGGATTTTAGTTCTCACTGTATCAGTAAACTTCGTATACAGACTTCCAGTTGTTATCTTTTAAGGGAACAGTAAGACTCTATTAAGTGATGTGAGTTGCCTTCAGTTTAAAAATAAAATGATCCAACTTTCATATATGCTGGACCATAAAGTTCAGTGGAGACAGGATTCACATCCTAGTTCATAAAAATGTGAACCACTTCCTGTCCTTCCCCACCTGCTTAACAATGATCTCAAAAGCAAGCAATTCATATTAGGGGAAAGGTTCAATTTTTTTTGCAGCAGCAGCTCATATGTATTTCTTCTTAAATTAACTGTATTTATAGCCTATGAAGAATGATTTCTTTGTTCAAATGAAGAACCTGAGAGGATGAGAGGTTGTGGGTGGTTGCAACAGGCTATCAACTGTGGAGTTCGCTGGTCTGGGGAATCCCAATTAGAACTAAGAATGCACATGTCTCTCTAAATCAATATCCAAAGTTGTCACTTTATAACTTGTGATTGTCCATAGAGAACACATTTATGAATATTTATATAACAGATACTAACAAAGCTGCAAATCAGAATACCCCCCCCTCCCAGTTTTCTCCAGGGAGGCAGTTTATCATCATATCATAATAATTTTATACTACTATCTAGGACAAAGAGAATTTTGTTGTCTATGACAGAGAACTGAAAATATGTCTTCGTTTTAGTCAAGTGAGATTTTGCAGGTTGAGATATTATAAAGGATTCTGGCCTGGGATTTAGAACCTGAGTTCCCATCCTGGTTCTGCTATCTCTGTCGCTTGATAAGTGACTTTATCTCCCTCAGACTCTGTATCACCAGTCTTAAAGTGAAAGCATTGGATTAAATGATGTCTGAGAAACTTCCAATGAGACTGATTATGACTTTAGCTTTAGAAAAAAATATGTATACTGGAAAGTTTGCACCTGACAATATCCATAAAATCATTTAATAAGGAAAAGCCAGATAATGTGTCTTGAGAGAACAGATACTGGGCTATATTGATATAAGCTCAGTCCTTTCAAGCAACTCATTATCTATATAGTCAAGAAGAATCTTTTCATGGATTTTCATCCCTTGAATATTTATTTAAACTCAATATTTTACCAGTCTTTTATCTAGGTTTATCTTAATGCCTTTGAAATAATTTTGATATTCACACCCTTCGTCTCCTTTTCCTCATATGCCTCTGAGACGGCCTGAATCAATTCTGATCTGTATTGCAATTAAAAGAATGTACTATCACTTATTCTCAAATGCTCATTATCTCAATTTGTATTATCATTTCTAATGTCTTTTCCTTACTTCCTCAGTTTTGCAATTGTGTGAAGACTTCAGAAAATTATAAGCAACTTACTCATGTATTTTTATTTAACTACTGATGCTAAGCAATTTTGGGGGGGGGATTTTGAATGAACAAAAAGACTGGCCCTGGGCAGTTACAGAGTAGGTGAAGCATATCTTTCTCATGGTTGCACTCTCTCCCATTCCTGGCAGTAACCATAATAAAAATGTTAGAAAACAATAAAACCTCACCATTGATGAGTTCTTACTCCGCACAAGGAACTCTCTCCTCATGGCATTAACCTGTTTTTCATCCCAGCTTTCAGCACACCTGCTCTCTACCTAGTCTCTTTGTGTGCTGAGCCCTTGCACTTACCCTGCCCAGAGGATGGTCTGGTTCCTGACCTTGATGCTTCCTTCATAGCTCCTGCTGCTATTTATGTCTTCCTGATCCCTTAATCTCTTCCCCCTGTTTCAGCACTTTAATGACCTAATCTCAACTGCCCCTCATAGAGAATGACCTGACATACTCCTGGGAAACTGGGTTTAAGAACAAGTTTGAACCATAAGAAGAATCTTTATGCATTAAGAAAGATTAAAACAATACTGTATAACAAGTGACATTTTCCTACCAAGCATCAGATAGTTAAAATGTAGCCAAACATCCACTTCTTCATTGTAAATTAAGCTTCCCAGGAGCAGGCATGGTCACAGAGTTTGAGATATAGAACATCCATAGGGATCCACTCATGAAAGGACTTGTGACTCAGACCCACAAAGCCTGTCAGGTTGATAAAAATGCTGGAGTGTAGACTGGCAGATGGAATTATCTAATTATGGGCCAAAGTCCTGGCTTTTAGGCCCCTACCTTGTTGAGTCACCACTGGTGGGCTGTCCTAGGAAGAGCATGTCTTCAGGTGAGACCATCTCTGTGAGGCTGAGGCTGTCTACTAATGGCAACTTGCAGCTGGGCAGGATCAGGGCAATGCGTCTTCATGCAATCTACACCCCACATGCATCCTATATTGATAATTTCTTTGATTGGATGACATAGAAATCAAAAGATAGAGGTTTTTAAGATTCAATCAGTCTTCTGAAGAGTGATGTTTAAAAGTTTGCAATTCTCCAAAGCGTTTCCATTTTTTATCTTTAAATTGACATTTTGTTATTTAAAGTTTATTTACTTTGAGAAAGAGAGAGAGAGAGAGGACTACACACTCAAAAGGGTCTTCATGTCTCAATTAAACTCCAGTCTTAGCCCAGATCATGGAATGTATATGTGTCTAGTGTTCTCAGGGAAGTCCTGGGAAGTGAATACAGGCTCTTTCCATATGAGTCTGTGTCACTGCTGTGCCACTACCTGGCTCCAATACTGCTGAGTTTTAACAATGCTTGTTCTGCCTTTCTGAGATTTCTGAAATGTTTCTACCCTAATCTTCTTCAAAAATGTATTAATCAGAAAAATTATGGGATAATAAATACAATTAAATGAAACAAATGTAGGAATTAGGACTTTTGTGTTATCTACTTGATGCTGAAATAGTTAGTTTTGTGCCAGCAGGTAGCATGAAGTTTACGACACTGGATCCTACATAGCAAGCTTCACAGTTCTAGTCCCACACCTGGTGGCTTGAAAATCATGCCAGTCGCATGTGTGTTCATATCCAAAATCCTGAAAGGAGGATGTAGGACAATTAATTGCAGAATGACCATCCTCTCTGGGGGTAATTTCTCACACTCTGCCCACCTCCCACCCCTGTTTCTCTCTGGTAAGTGCACACATGCTACAGCAAAAAGAAAAGAAAAAGAAGAAGAAAAGGTTGTTTTCAGGAGAACACGACTAATTGTGTGTTTTTCTAACTTGGTTCTTCTCACATCATTGTTTATATATTAATGTTATTACTAGGCTTTGATCCCCTTAAAGTCTGAAAGGTTGCCTAAAATTTAGGCTTTCCACAAGTATCCACCAAATCAAATGGGTAGCAATTGACAGAAACACACCTACTTTATATAATTGAACTTTAAAAAGAAAAAAAATCTAATTCCTGTGTTCTCAGTAATATTCCTTTCTTCACTTTTTCTAATTTTTTGAAGACATACACTACTGATTACACCTAATAAGTCCTGAACCCTCATGGGTCTTTTCAAAGCACAATGGTAGGTAGCTTCACAAGGTGCCAGGTGGATCTGGGAAAGCATCATGCCCAGAGGAAACCGACAAGATGAGAACCTGGGTCTGCTGTGTTCTAAATTGTCCTAATAAGTGAGATATAGGTTTATGGAAGCCCTGTGAAGTGAGGCATCATTTTCTCCTCCAGGTTTCCTGTTGTCATTTCAATAAATTGGGGTGCTAGTGGGAGCATTGGCAGAGGGGTGGAAAAAATTATTCTGATTACAGTATGATAGCATTTAGTAGGGCAGCTCTTAGAACTATCTGGTCTCTAGCTTTTCTGGGGTCTCTGTGTCATCATGAACACTATATAAATGCATGCTGTGTGGCATGCCTGTGACAGAGGCATGGTGTACCTTAGGCCAAATCATTGTCCCTTAGACAACTGCCGGTCTTCAGCACAGATTCATGACCTCTCTCCTGCTCAATGGGAAGATGCTGCCATTCAGTAAAAGCAGCACTGTTTCTATTTCCTCATAAGGTCAAACCTACTATATTGAAACTCTTTTTTTTTTTTTTTTAACATCTACCTAATGACTTTGTTTCCATAATCACCTCTTCCTTTCATACCTCTCTCCTTTTATTCTGTTCCTTTTTTCTTTATGGCATTATGACAAGCTTACAAACAGCTTGTAAGGTCTTTCATCTTAAAACAAAATCTCCCTTTCGACATGCTGCTCATTTATGTTTTAATCACTTTTATACTAAAACCCCTCAAAGGAGTCACCTTTTGTGACTCTATTTCCATGCCATTCATTTTCTTCAAGTCTCTTCAATTAGGTTTCTGTTTCTGCCTCTCCCATGGATCAGTTCCTGGCCTTGTTGAGGTCACTAATGGCTTGTATTCTGCCAAGTTTAATGATCAGTCCCCAGTGTTTATCTTATTTGAGCTCTCAGCAACATTAACCCTATTGGTGATTTCATTTTTCTGTAAATAAACTCTATTATGGCTTCTAACATACTACTTAATTCTGTTTTTTTCTTATTAAATGATTACTTTTCTTTGTAGAATTCAGTATGACTTAGTAACTTTTAAATGTTGGTGTGCTACAGAGCTAAGGTTTATGCTTCTTGTCTTTCTAGGTTGATACTCTAGGGCATCTCATCCAATCTCACAAGTTAAAATGCTACTTATGTGTCAAAAACTCCCAAATATTTAGGATAACTACCAGAAAGACATTATGTGGTAGAGGACAAAAAAAATGCATTTTCACTTGAAGTTCTAATAATGTAAGCAACTTTGATGAAATTTGCCTATGACCATATAATGGCAACTACATTAAGACATTAAAGACCACCAGACTGCTAGAGGTAAAAGAGAACATAGGTTATACAGGCTTCTGGATTTTACAGAGATGTTTAAATGTGAAAGAAAATCAAGCTTTGAAATCAATAAAATATGACATTCTTCTGATTACTCTACATCCTTATTTGCATGATGAAGAGACAACTCGAACTTACTGTATCTCAAACAGAATTACCTTGCTAATCTTCCAAATTTATTCTGGTGACTTCCAGATTACTCCCAGATGCCAGTAATCTGGTATCTCCCAGATTACTCTTTGATAAAACTATTAACCTAGTCACTTGGGCAAAACAAACAAATAAACTAAAACCAGAATAAGTTATTTATTTTCCTATTTCTTTCATTTTTTCTAATTGTCAGTAAGTGCATGTACTCACCAGAGAGAGAGAGAGAGAAAGAGAGCCAGAGGAAAAGAAGCACCCTCCCAAGTGAGTGTGGTCATGCTCTAATCTTTTATCCTCCATTTCTCCATCCCAATGGGGATTTGGGGCACACTTGCACACATGCCTAATGTGTTTCTCAAACTGCTGTAGACTGGAATTTTAAATATGGTTGTGAGATCTGACTCTCTTAATCACTAGGCTACTAAACAAGCCCGTTTCTTTTTCTTATTTCTTTCATACCACAAATGGAACTAACCAGCAGGTCTGGTTATGTCTGTCTTCATTAAATGTCTCCAATCTACTTCCCACTCCAGTCTGCTACGGCTCTCTCTTCAACATTGTCATCTCTTTTCTAGAGACACTCCTAATGACTCTCCCTGTTTCTACTCCTGAAGGCTATTTTTTAAACTTAAATAAGTCTATAGTCCTTCCTAGCTCACATTCTCCGTTCATTTACCCCACACTTATGTTGACCAATACCGGACTTGGTCTGTTCCTGTTAATCTCCCCATCTCACATCCTGTTCCACCCCAGCTACCTACTTTTGTGCTCTTTCTCAAATTTGATGAGTTAATTGCTTCTTGAGGCTGCAGACCCTTAGCACTTGCTGCCACCTTCTGATAGAATACTCAGATGCCACCTCTAAGTAAGCGATGCTCTTTGCTTTCATTCATAACTCTGCACAAATATCTCCTCTATCAGAGAAGGTCTTACTGACCACTGTATCAAAAGTAGTGCCCTCATCCTTCAGTCAGTTTCTGATTTATTTTCCTGCCTTATTTTCAAACATAACATTTTTTTATTGGGAATTACGTTGCATATCTCTGACTCTGTTTGGTTATTTTCCTCTAAGAATGTTAGCTGCCTGAGTGAAGTCAAAGCCTTGGTCCATCTTGCTCATGTCTATATATCTGATATCTAAACAATGCCTGGCATATGGGTTCTTATTTATTTATTAATAAATAAAAAAAAAACATGGATCGTGTATCTGAGATATTTGGATTTAAATCCTTGCTGGCTGATTTCCATGTTATGGTTGTTCTTTCAAGCTGTTTTCTCATTTGTAAATAGAGAGACAATACTTAATTACACAATTTGCGTAAGATTTAAAAGAAAAATTATGGACATTATGACCTGTAATATATAGTAAACTAAAAATGTCAGTTATATAATTACTTTTAATCTTTTAGTTTATAAAAGTTTATAAAATAAAGGTAAATATTTTCTCTCTATATCATGTAAGTAAGAAGCTTACTTACATGATGAAATAATGAGAAGGTTTTTGATACAACTTTGTGAAATATAAGACGTTTGTACATACAGGAAGAGTAAAAAAAAATTGAAAGTTATTATCTAGTCCTTCAGCAATCTGTTTTTTCTTTAAATAATCAAAAAACGATTGAACTTTATCTTATGTTTATTTTTATAGTAGGTAATTATAAAAAGCATGTTTTCAATAACATGACAATGCAAATCAAAATTTAAATGCATAATTTGAAAATATTGCCAAATCTTATTCTATTTTTCCATAGCTTGGCCTTAACGCTGAAGAAAGAGAGTATGCAATAGCAGAATTTAGATATGTGCATTAGGCTAAGGAGTGTGTGTCTACCCAATCACATTTACTTAGATGAGCTGGCAGGTCACTAACCTGTAGATGTGGCTCTGCTAATATTGCATGGCAACCAAAGTTCATTATAAAAAAGGGAGTCCTTCTAAGATATTAAACATTTTCTGGGTTTAACATTACAAATTCAATTAAATTGCATTATATGTATTTCCTTTCTTACAGTGAAGATTTCTTTACTGTATTTACTTGGTCATACTCAAGAAGTAAACTTTATTGCTTGAGAACTTATCGCAATTTTGCTCATCTTACAATTTTAAAATAATTTAAAAATATAAAATAATGTATGTAAGATGCATAATATGTAATTTAATTATATTTTTATATAACTGTATATAATATGCATATAAGATAATACCACAAATAAAAATATTACATACCAAACTAATTTTTCAGTAGCTTATTATGTAGATGTGTGTGTGTATGTGTATATATATATATATATATTTTTTTTTTTTTTTAAATGTGAAACTATTTAAGTACATGTATAGTTGTTACCTGGTCAATCATTTTCATCAGAAAACACAATAAAATTTGTTTTCCATTGCATAGAATGACTCTTTCCTCCTTTTGCCATGCCATCTTCCACTTTACACTACAATAATACAAAACTATTTTGAGTTCCCTGAAAATTTCATTTAGTCTCATATCAAGCCACATATAGACCCCTGATCATCTGCTTAGGCTCTTTTTTTTTTTTTTCTTCTCTACTAGCCAAATTCTCTGGGGAAGTGATTTCTGATCTTTTAAATATCTTTATTGAAAAGTAGTGCATACCCACAAAATTTACATATTTAAAGTGCAAAATCCAAGAATTTGAGTGCATTCACATAGGTGTACCCTCACCACCACTATATTATTCCAGAAAATTGGCATCAACTCCAAAAGAAACTCCTTCTCTGTTAGAAACTTGCTTCCTTTTTTTTTTTTTTTTTTTTGTCAGAAGGCATATGTGTTCACCAAGGAGAGACAGAGAGAGAGTGAGAAAATACCCCCATAAGGAATGGTCACTATGTAATTCCTTCTCCATCTCCATCTCTTCCTTCTTTTGGGATTTTGGGCATGCACACACGTGTGCCCTGGCATGCTTCTCAAACTACTTAGTCCAGGACTCAAACAACATGATCAGTCAGGCAGATTCCAGCTGCCTAACCAACTATGTCATGGGGTGGTTCTCCTTATTCCTCTTATCCCTCTTGATTTAGAAATAGCCTACAGTTTCTGGACTCCAAACAGTGTAGTTCTAGAATAAGAACACACATATGTGTGTGTATGTGTGTGTCAATAATACATCATTGAGGGCTTAGCAATAAACCATTATATATGTAGTAAACTTATTTTTAACAAGGGTGTCAAGGCAATTAAATGGAAAAGGATAGTATCTTCCACAAATGGTGATTTTGTTTACTGCATGTTATATACAAAAATAAATTGCAAAGATTATTTGAAAATAGGTTATAAATCCTAATGTAAGCCTATTGATTTTCCCAATTTATATCATCCATACAGATATGTGATATATTTTCAACTCATGTATCTCATAAGGAACTAGTGTTTAGAATACAAAAATAATTCTTCAATGCAATAATATGAAGATAAATAATTCAATTAAGACTATGCAAATATTTGAGTAGACATTTCTGCAGATGATACAGAAATAGTCAATGATCACATTAAAAGATGCACAACATCATTAACCACTAGAGAAATAAAAATGAAAACCATGACATACTTCTTCATTTTTACTAGTGTGGTTAGCATCAAGATCAGAAATAATAAGTGTTAAAGAAGACACTGAGAACCATAAATGTTGCAGTCACTTTGGGAAGCGACCTGCAGTTTCTTAAAAAGTTAATAATTGTTACCGAACCAAGCAAAGCACCATCTGAGAAAACTAAGAAGAAATATAAAAGAGGGGAAAAAAAGCTTAAATGAAAAGAATATGCCTCTGGTGAATGTTTTTTAGTGTTTTGAGTCTGACTTGTCTCTTAGAACTAAAAATTCTAGCAGGATAATATAAGTTTTTTTAAGGCATAGAAATTGTTTCTGTAAAGTTAAATCAGCCTTGGAGAAAAAACAAAACAAAACAAAACAAAAGCAAAACAACAACAACAAAAAAACCCCAGTATCTGCACATACAAATTTACAGTAGCAATGCCCATATTTCTTAGTGTTTATGTGAACGCATCTATTACTTCCTAGCTTCTAGTCAGAGAGTATTTCCTGCTGTAATACAGTGAAGTGGTCCTTCACATTTCATCATCACTTTTACTATTTTCGTGATATCTCTTCCGTATACTACATCATCTTCTCTCCTCTCTTTTTCTTAGACTCAAATTGATTTCCAGGGAAGTTTGTTGACAGTCACTCACGTTGAATAAATGTAAGTTACTAAGAAAACTGGAGTTTGTCGTTGTCTCTTAAAACCAGCCTCTCAGACTTTAACAAGGAAATGGTGAAAAAATTACAGGACCGATCTCTGAAATTCTATCATGAGGACTGTGGGTTTGTCTGTTTGATCATAATCCAGTCTTATCCTCCTCACAAGTGTGAGGATATCTTCTAACATCAAACATATTAGAGCACTCCTGTACACAGCTGACAAACCTAAGTCAACAAAAACACCCGGAAGAGAAAAGCAGAAATTGTTGATTTAGATGAGACTGTACACTTGGTTCCTGGTAGGCACACAGCTGAAGACTTCTAAATGGTATGTGGAATATGTTTTATGCTTTAGCTTGTGCCAAATAGTTCTTGAAAATTTCTATTTGTTCTTCTATTTGAAGTGTATCTGTGAGTTTTAAAGGTAGATTTTGGGTGAATTTGCTCAGCTGTCAGAATTTCAACCCGGTATCAATCTTAGGTGAGCATGAAAAATGACCAGCTACCAAAACAAACAAATGCAACAAAACACCTATTATGAAACATTTTTAAACTAGTTTACTCTCTTCTTTTCTGGCTTATTACAATCACTTTTCTCAGAAGTATGATCTTGGCAGTTGGCTATGGTAGATATACCTCCTTGGATGAAAAGAATATGATTCTAATTCTTAGAACTGTGCACAAAAGAGGGCTCCTTAAGAGAAATACCCCCTTTTACATTTACCTCCTTCAGTCTACATGTTGCAACCAGCTTGTTTGGTGATTGTCAGCTCTAAGTTGCTGTGTGCTGATAGATTAATGCATGGACTTTCCATGTCATCCCAGCTGCATCTGCAGCAAGCATCCCATCAGCCCATATTTACCACAATTCTGACACAGGCATCTCTTTCCTCTTACTTGATTCTTTCCTTCCTACAGACTCTTGTTTGTTTTAGATAAGCCTTGTATCAATAAGGGCCTAAACACCTTGGAAAAAAGAAAACAAAACAAAATGCCTGGGGACTTACTGAAAATGAAACCTGGCCTCTGAAAGTTAATCCACTTAAGAAGCGTAAATATTCAGTATTGATATGAGGATCCACTGAGGCAATGGGTAAAACTATTAGGTCTGATACGGTTATGAAGAATATGGAACTATCCGTAATTTATTAAGTAACTGTGATGGGTTTGTTTTGCAGTAGGATCTTCACGTGCCATATGAATCATTCCTGTTACCACCATTAATCAAGGGCCTTCTATGTGAGTATCTGACCTAGTTGTCCCTTACCTGCTCTGTTTGCATAAGAACAGTCTTTAGGTTACCTGTATTGCACAGTACGGCTATCATTTATTCTGTGTCAGTTACATGCGGGTGTTCTATTTGTTGCTCCACACTTAATGTAATGATAAAATAGTAGTCCCTATTATGCTAGGTTCCATTTTTAAAAATCGTCTTTATGTGTGGGCCACAATGCTAAATCCTCTACACATATGAATGATAGTAATATTGGCCACTATATGATACATACCTCTACTAGTAAGGCACTATTATTATTATGTACCAACATTATTCAAATTGGCACAATAAACAGAGAAAGTTTTATAGTGAAGGAAATAGAGGTTCAGAGATAGTAAACACATTGTCCTAGGTTACACAGCTAATGAGTCTTAGGCCTTTGAATCTGGGTAGGCATTCTGCAGCATGGCAGCATGAATAGGTTCCACTCTGTTGCACAGGGTTTGTGTGTGCGTGTATATCTGCAGGCACACACATGAACACAATGGAGTCATTAGCTACCCTACACATCTGCAATAAAGGTTCTTGACAAAACACTCATAAATTCACTGCTGATCTTTTAAGAATTAAAATTAAACTTTATTTAAAGCTAAAACATCCTTAAAAGTGGAATCTGATTTATCCAAACCATGATTGAGGCAACACATTTGATTTATCTTTAGAAGAATATTTCTTAAATCCTTCACATTAAAGAAAGGGACATTTTTCTTTATGAAAAATATAAACCAGAGACCAACAGCAAAGAATAAGGCAGTTATACCTATCTGTAGGTGAATAAACCAAAATGAAACAGATAGACAAACTATGTGCAATCAATCAAGTAAATGGGACCCTCAAAGATCTACCATAAGAACTTTAAAAAAAGATCACACACGTTTTTGGCTGTTTCAAGCACTGGTGCACTACTTACTATCCCTCTGTCTAATGGGTTCAACTCTAACCAACAACCTCATTATTTATGGTTAACATTGCATGCTAATTATGGTCATACATATCAGCATATTCTTAGTATTTCTAAGTCATGAAAAGACAAGTCATTTTGTGTTGAAAAAGTATAAAATACTGAAGTAGCTCATTGTTTTGGTCTTGACTAACATAAGGTAAAGCTAAAAAGTGTATTTGTTTTGTTGCTTTGAGATTATCTGGACCCAAAAGAATCTCATTTTCTATCATCAGAGGCCATATCCAGTGGCAAGACAGGTCTAGCACCCTTTTCTGCTTAGGGTATCCTGAATACTTATTTTCACATTAACTCTGCAACCTGTCTCATTCTTTTATCCCAATGACTTCTTGACTGATTACCTTATTCTAAGCAATGTTCTGCCATAAATCTGGTGTCCTGACTCTTATTATTCTGAAAAAAAAAAACATTAAATCTGTATCTAGTGTGAGTCTTTATTGTCCTTTGACTATTTGTCCTGTTGACTTTAGAATTCCTCATTTCATGTGGATTCTGTTTGGGTCTAGTCAACTCTAGTGGATAATATTCCAGATCCTAGATTTGTCTGGGACTTCCCAAAGGCAAACAGATAGTGCCCTATTTATCTCCATCTCATTTACTACTCTGTGACTTTCCTATTTTTCAAGGACACAGAAGCCTCCTTGTCAAGCTGACTTCTGGATGAACCCATTTTAATTCTGTCTCTCACCTTTCTCTTCCTCCTACACTTTTGGGCAACTCAACTTGCAGAGGTAAAACAGATTAGAGAAATTGCCTAGAAGGGATGAAGACACTATGCCAGAGAGATGGAGTGGAAGGGTTGCTTGTAGGCAAAAACTTCTCTTATCTCTCCTCAAATCACAATTAATAGACATCTTTTTGCTGCTAGTTAAGGATTAAAAGCTAAGTGAAGCAAGTCAGACTATAAAAGAGAGGTATTATATAAGTGGGGACACTTACCATATACTGAATGTCTACACTCTGTGGCATAAACTGAAAGACTGGAAGGCATAAGTCTTTTACAATATAAATTATGTATAACAATTGAATATATAATAATAATGATAATAATTAAAAACAAACATGGACAGCAACTGATGACACCAGAGACATTTTGGGAGCATATATTTATTATTATTTATTATTATTAAAGAGTTATTCATAGGTTTAAATATTTTCATGAGTCATATATTCATTTTTAGGTATATAGAAGTTAACTGTGTACAAATGTAGAGCTCTATACTGGACATGCTCAACAATGAAGTACATTTTCTTATTTAATTATCTTTTCTCTTTTTTTTTTTTTTTCTAGAGAGGTTTTTGCTATAGGGTGCATGTGCTCACCAGAAAGACAGAGAGAGACAGCGAGACAGAAAGCGACAAATCATCCCCCAGGGGGGATGGCCACACCACAATCCCTTCTCCTCCATTCTCCTCTCAGGATCTTGGGCATACACGCACACGCTCCCAGCGTGAGTTTATGCCACGAGGTTCGGGACTTGAACCATAGTCGACTACATGGGAGTTCAGCGGCATAGCCATTATGCTAACTACTGGTCCCAAATCTAGCAAATTCTTTATTTTTTTTTTCTTTAGAGATTCTTGTTATAGGGTATGTGAGCTCTCCAGAAAGTCAGAAAGAGACAGAAAGTGAGAAATCACCCCCTGGGGGAATGGCCACACTGCAATTCCTTCTCCTCTATTCTCCTCTTGGGATCTTGGGCATGCACGCACTTGCTCCCGGCATAAGTCTAAGCCACCAGTTCTGGGACTCGAACTATAGTCGACTACATGGGAGTTCAGCTACATACCATTACGCTAACTGCTTGTTCCCACTTTTTAAAGTTTTAAACTAGGTGTTAGAATGACATTGATTTTATGAAAGAAGAAATTAAGGATTAGACATATTTTGTAAATGCTATAAATTCAAATAAAATGTAGATTGATAGCAAAGATTTATGACCAGGTCCGATTGTCTCTGAAAATGGTACTTTTCCTCTTCAAACATTTCCTAGAAACAACTTTAAGAACTTGAATAAGTTAGTGACATATTTACTTATTTATTTTTATTATTGTTGCTGTTACAGATATATATTCTTTGTTACCTTTCTTTCTCTTTATACGTGATCTGTTCAATTATTAGGCTTCTTATTCACTCAGCCAAGTGTAAATAAAAGCCACAATGAGATACCATTTAACACCACTCAGAATGGATAAGATTAAAAAATGTATATATTAAGGAATGATAAGTTCTGGTGAAACTGGGGTGAAAAAGGAACTCTTCTACCCTGTTGGTAGGAATGTAAATTAACACAGTCACTGTGGAGAAAAAGAAAACCTACAAATAGAATTTCCATATGACTCAGCAATTCCCCTCTTGGGAATCTGCTTGAAGGGTAGGAAAACATTCTGTTGGAAAAATACTTGCACATTCATGTTTATTGCAACATTATTTACAATTGCTAAGACATAGGGTCAATTCAGATGTCAAAGATACAGATGAAAGGATTGAAGAAATGTGACTCATATACACTATGAAATACTACTTAGCCTTAAGAAACAATGAGACCTCAGTATTTGATAAAAAGTGGGTGAATACAAGATTTAATCCTAAACTAGGGAATTCAGACTATGAAAGAAAGATACTGTATGTCCCTACTTAATACATACTGAATGTCAGCACTCTATGGCAGAAACTGAAAGACTGGATGGTTTAACAACAGTGGAGGCAACTATTGATACTGGAGACAGTACAGGAGGGGTGGGCGGTAGGGAGTGGGAGAAGAGATTACAGAAAAAAAAAGACAAAAATGAAAAGTTATCTGTTGATTATAATGTATATGGCAATATATTTTACTTCACTAATATATACGTATTCATGCTGGAAAAAACATTTTATACACTGTAAAGATGTACAGTGATTAAATATAATTTTAAAAGATTTTAAAAAACCAATAATCTAATACAGTAATAATTAATTATGCCTTTGCATAATTGATTTTAAATCATTGTATGCCCTCTACCAAGAGACTGTTCATTGAGATTACCTTTTTTGCTTAAAGATTAGTGAGGAACCAATGATCACTAAATGAAAGACTTGAGAGTAGGCCAGACATTAACCTATGTAAACGACCAACCATTAATTAAATATACATCATTAGCCAATAAAACTTTCAGAAAATCTACTGTTGTCTTTGGTAGGAGAGAAGACTTAGCATTCAGTCCTAGATGATAACAGTACCACTTTACTTTATGCTAATCAAATTACAATTTGGAGTAAAAGCAGGTTAAACCCTGAGTGAAACTTTTTATAGTTACCAATATAAACTGGAGATGAAGATCCAGACAGCCAAGAAGGTGGTGAGTAGGCAGTTGAGGACATATAAAGAAGAGTTTAAAAAAATAAAGAAAGAAAAGACAAGATGTCGTTTAGCCTGTGTCAAAGACGGATTGACAATTGCTGTCTTCAAATAATTAGCGGCCTGTACGTAGGAGAAACATTTGAGCTTCTTTCTTTTATTCTTCCTTTATTTATTTATTTTTTGACCTAAAAAAAAGTAAATGAAATGATTGGGAACCAGATTTTAGCTTAATAGAAGAAAGACTTTTCAAATAATTAAAGTTGTCATGAAGTGGAATGAACTATCTGGTGAGTCAGTAAATTCCCAATCACTGAAAGTGCTCAGTAAGAGTCTACATTGCCATTTATCTGGAATTTATGCATCTAGTTTTAGCGTTAATATAGATGACCTAATCTCTTTTCTCATTCTGAGAGCCTATAATTTGATGCTTGGCTGTGTGTGTTCCAAGAATGTTTTCATGTGATTACTATAGCCTGAGCCAACATAATTTGGTGGATCTATGACCAAGTTGGCAGCCTCTTGATATTGTTAGTATTTTGTTATTTGTTATATACCATTCTGAAGTCTATTACACTTGGAGTCAATAAATTGGCTTTCTTATGTTGATTGGTAGCCCACTCCCAGTCTGGCTCTTTCTCATAGAGAAGAGAGCAGTCTGCCATAACTGAGGGAAGACCCAAGCATTATTCTGAAAAATCTTTTTTCAATATACAGTTCAAATGGTTTACCAGTTTTTGTTTGTTTGTTTGTTTTTACCACTAACAATTTGTGAAATAATGAGCACTGTTTTAATTTGTTGTTCTGTTTTGTTTTGAAATTTTTAGGGTTTTTTTTTGCTATAGATTGCTTATGCTCACCCGAGACAGAGAGAGAAAGCAAGAAATCACCCGGGGGTGGGGTAGGGGGATGAATGGTCACACCACAATCCCTTCTCTTCCATTCTCCTCTTGGGATTTGGGCACACCCTCAAATATACCTGGTATGCCATGTCCGTGACCAAACTGATGTTGACTGTGGCAGTCCAGTGATGTAACCATTACACAATCTGCTTTCCCCATGAGCACTGTCTTTTAGATCAAAGAGCTGAAAGAAAGTTTAGACTACATAGATAGCAATTCTGAAATTGGCCTGCAGCATTGGAAATTCATGATTTCATGGAAAATTACAACACACATGCACAGTAAATCTTCATTTATTTAGTCAAGACGATGAAACTAAATAGAAGAGAGGATCTGTTCACCTTTCATGCCCATACAAGGAACAAAGCTAGACTTGACAGTTCTATAATAGAGGATCCTCAAAAAAATTTATAAAGAAGTTGAATTTTTGCTAAGTTACTGTCCTTATAACTATATTGTTTCCATAAAGGTTGTATCAACAACATAGAAATTTCCATTTAAGTAAACATTTAAAATAAACACTAAAGTATTGATTCAAAATTACAACAGTGATGAATTATAGTAAATTTGAAGTAAGTAGTTATTAAGACCACAAATAGGCCATATATTGGGCTACTCAAGTCTTAATTACTTTAACTTGATGCTTTTCTTATTTTTCCTCTAAAATTATATATTCTATTGATTTTGTGTGCATTTTGTTATTTTCTGGTTTAAATATTACTTTGTCATTTCTTGGGTGTATTATGGATTTGCAGCTTGCTTTGGGTTTATAATTATATTGCATCAGCATGCAACACTTTCCAATCTTCTATTGCCAGCTCATTTAATTTATCTGTTGTTTATCCTCTTCTTCATATCATTAATAACATTGACAAATTAAATGCAACACAACTCTCATCCCTGTAACACCTCATAGGGAAGCCTCCTGGCTGAGTAAAATTCTATTTATTATCTGACTTTAGATCTATTGTGTTGATCATTCTTCAATCCACAGGATGGTGCTTCAAATAAAAACAAGGCTGAATTCATGCTTTCTAATGATCTGATAGAATTTAGACATGGACCTTTTGAACATTGTTGATGTTCATCATAAAAAGTCACGAATAAAGCAGTTTGATCGGTAATAATTTGCGTTTTCATCATCATAAATGTGTTAGGTTCTCAGAGCCAATACATTTGCTTTTATATTTTTTTGTAAATAGTTCTAATGCTTGGCATTCAGTATTATAGAAGATGATGATTGAGGTAAGATGCTATTTCTACAGTTTGAAGATCAATACACTTTTCATAGATCTTTTTATTGATTTTCAGGTTATATACATTTCAGTGGCTGGAGAAAAGCTTTGGTCATAGCCTTTCAAGATTTAGTCACAACTGGCTGTAAGGATACAATAATAATGTAATGTTACATGATGCAGGACTCTCATGGGAACATCCCAAGTTTATGTCCTGAGTTCTTCCTGAATAAGCCAGGTGTGCATTGCAAGCCCCTGGCTAGCTGAGGCTACAGGTATACGATGGCATGATGACCATTATGGGGGTTCCTGTCTCTGTCTCTCTCTTTTTTCTCTACCTTTCTCTCTCTTTCAAGAAACAAACTGAAAAATGTTATCTGTTTGATTAAAATAAATAAACACATAGATACACAGTCACTAACCCTTTGCCTAGCTTCCTAGAAAACTCTTGTCTACAATTTATCAATATATTCAGTCGCAGTCTTATTTTTCCAGTGTCCAATTCTTAAAAGAAGGACAGATTTTCCTATTTAAAAACCAGGCTGTGACAAACATTTCCTGCAAGATTTTTTTTTTTGATAAAATGATAGCCTTTCATGACAGTTTTAAAAATTTTTGTCCACTGTGCTTACAAAAAATAACCCTTCTGCAATTTATTGATTCGCATAAACTACCTTACAATTTAATATTCTCCATCTGTCAGGAAGACAAAACTATAACTGACTTGAGGAAAGACCTTGTTTAGATTTTCCTTTGATTATGGTATCAATACTAAGAACATAATATTCATAAAATTCATAATAACATAGAGCATTTTTGATGCTTCAAGATGCCTAGAAAGTACAGTTGACAACCTTAATAAACTTAATATAACTTATTCCTAATTCAAATTCTAAACTGGGTGTTAAAGAGAAAAGCTTCTGAAGGACTAGCAGATAGCATAATGGTTATATTAATGGACTCCCACATGGCTGACTGTGGTTCAAGTAACAAACCTAGTAGCTTGAAATTCACGCCAGGCATGTGTGATGTGTGCCCAAAATCCACAGAGGAGAATGCAGGAGAAGGAATTGCAGCATGGCCATCCCCTCTTGGGAGTGATTTCTCTCTTCCTGGCTCTCTGTCTCTCACCTGCCCTATAGCAACAGTGTATTCTGGATGGAAAAATCTCATTTTGTATGCTGTAATGATGTATAGTGAATGAATGTAAATAAATTTAAAAAAATAAAACAAACAAAAAATAAGTTGTTTAAATTTTATGAAATTTTGGGGTAAATTACTGTGTGAGTTAAGGAGTCAAGATGACTATAATAATTGCAAATAATTATATTAATATCTTGCTATTTTAGATAAAAATAGGCAGAAAAATAAGATCATACTTCCTATAAGTTTTTCAGTGATTCTGTGATTATGTGGTCTAGTCATATCAAATTGCATCTGATTTACTTATTTTCATAGAAGAGTAAAAAATATATCTTTACATAGCATATTTAAGTAAATAAAATCTATCTTATTCCTACAGAGAAAAAAGTAAATTGTCTAATGCATTCTAAGTTTATTGGCAATTTATTATTTGGGATCCTGTAATAGAAAGAGATTATTCTGGATAACAGAGATTCCCACACAACCAAAATAAACAGAAAAAAGCTAGATTTCCTTTTGGTTCTTTTTTTTTTTTTCTACAGATCCCTGTGGCTATAGTTCTATTCAATTTTATGTAATATTTAATAGTGCCCGATAATAGCAATCCTTCTATAAAAAACATAGCCCGTTTGATAGATCATAGCTGGAGAAGGGTCATGTATATTGGAAGAAAGCTACAACATGTAAAATGCATGTTTAACTTAGCAGTGTCATTTGTGGCTCAGTCAGGAGACTGTCCACCTAGGAAAAGTACTTTATGTGTTAGTGGAAAACTAGGTTAGATAAGTTAATGAAGTTTACCGTATAGATAACCTTAACCATATACCTGAGATGCGTAGGAGAATGTGGTAGAAAATAAGAAACCAAACCTCTTTTAATAAGGATGACACGGAGAAAAAAAGAATTTAGAACCATAAGTCATCTTGGAGGAATTTAGGTGTGAGATGTACACAGCAGCATTAGATGGTGACAACTGGTCATAGAAAGGCTGTTGGGGACATTTAGGGATGCTGGGGAGCAGAGGTCACGATACCACTGAAAATCAGGTAAACTGCACAGAAATGCTAACTTTCTGACAATTAAGATTTTCTCAAATATCTGAATGCCAAAGCTCTAGAGGAAGAACAGAGAAGGGCACAAAGATATTGACTCAATAAAATGAACAAAATTTTCTAAAGAAAAATAATAGCTCAAACATGATTTTAAATTTAGGCCTAAATTATTTAAATGATGTTAACACTTTTATTTGGAGTAGAGAGCCACAGTGGAAGGGTTATTTTCAGATTTGACCTTGAATCCGCTTTCACGTATGTGAAAACTGTCATAATGATGAGATACATAACACCATGAAAGCAATTATAATTATAGAAAATAATAGCTCACATGTATGAATTTTTCATGATACAGGCACTGTTGTAAGCTGTTTATATTTATTCATTCATTTCATCTCTCTATTTGTCTTAAAGCATACATAATTACTCCCATTTAAAAATATTTTTTTATTCTATAATAGAGAATGGGAGAGAAAGAGTGACAGCACTTTCAACATGGTCCTCATGCCATGATCCACCCAACTTCAGCCAGCCCAGGATCATGAGCACATACAGGTCTGGTGAACTCAGAGAGCTCTCCAAACACAAACACAGTACCCTCCCACGTGGCTCAGGCTCTCAGAGTGCCCTGTTCTTACCACTGTACCACTTCCTAGCCCCTATTATAACGATTTTACAGAAGAAAAAAACTAAAGAATTAGTTCAAATACCCTCCCACCACCATGACATAGTCTGTTGGTGGCAAGCTTGGGATTCAAACACAGAGAAACTCAGGAATCAGTTCTTTACCTTTTATTTGGAGTAGAGAGCCACAGAGGAAGGCTTATTTTCAGATTTGACCTTGTAGCCACTTTCACATATGTGGAAACTGTCATAATGAGATATATAACACCATGAAAGCAATGAAGCTCATGAATCTGTCCATTTTATTATTCAACCACAGATACAGGGCTGAAATTTAGTCAGAAAAATACATTTAGAGAGCAATTAGGGGCCAGAACCCAGGTGAGGCAGTTGAGGTCTCTGTGACACAAGGGGTACTTGTAGGATCCTAAGAACATGCTCCTTTGGGAGCTTTGTCCTTAGGAGGCCTGCTTGTTTCATCACAGCCACGGCCTTGACACAGAAAACTGAAAACACTTAGCAGGACCTATACTTTCCACAGTGGACAGGTAGAACTGAGGAGAGGGTTCTAGGGAGGAAACCTTGGGATCATATAGAGCAGAAAGAAGAGACAGGATAGAAGAAAGCTGGAACCTTATGATGATCGGGGTAAAAGTCTAGAGCATGATATTGTTTCAATGTGAAATAGGAGAGAATTTCCAGAAGAAATAGGGGATAAAAAGTATGTTCCAGTTTTTAGATCTGAGTAACAGATTACTCCAGAAGTATATGACATAAACTTTATTTAATTTATAAATTCTAGCATCTGGGATACAGACAAGACATGGTGGAGATAGCTCACATTGCTTCACAATTTTTCTGTTTTCTCTGGGAAGACATAAACCTGGAAGGACCCAGAAACTAACACCTAGACTCACCCGAAGGCCCTTCGCTTGTACCTGGTGGCCAATTTCAGCTCTCAGCAGGGGTCTCAGCTGGTTTCTAGGCAGAGACACCATACCAGCTTTACCTGCAGTTTTGCCTCTTTGTGCAAGGCGGCTGGACCCCAGGGCAAGTAACGAAGAAAGAGAAAGAGCCAAAGCCAAATAATAGTCATATTTATTTATTTATTTATTTATTTTTTAAATATATATTTCATTTCAATTTCTTTTATACATTCAATCACATATGTCACTTAGCTTGCAAAGTGAATATTCCAACATGTATACATTTTTCACCAGTCCAGTTGGGAATACTATCCACATCATTCTCAATAGACAATAACCCATCGCCTTGTCTCACAAATTCCACGTCCCTCCATTTCTCTCCCTAGTGTCCCTCCTCTGTCTCTTCTCCTCCACGCACCCTCTTCCCACACAGCCTTAAAATCCTTACAGCATGGATTCTATCATATTCTAAGATCAGAGTAGTCACAGTTTGGAGGTCTATCTCTTGATCGTGAATTTTGAGGTTTTGGAGAAATATGGAGCACCAGAAATATTTCAGTGGCTGTTCTTGGAAAATATAGTCTATTGCAAATTATGGTGCAAAATGTGTTCAATAGAATAGCAGAAATGTGTGATTTGACATTGCATTTGGACCAACTTATCTAGGGATTATAGTGGGTAGAGGGTTCATGCTTTAAAAAGGAATTCCTTAAAGAGCAATAACCATAGGTCACTAATTAAGAATTCTGGTAGTTCAGAAAAGAAAGAAATAAAGTAATAACCAAAAGAAAAGTGAGATCAAGTGAGGTGTTTCTCAAGTGTTACCAAGGTGTTCTCAAATATTTAATTACAGATACTTTATGATTTACATGATACATAAGGAGAAAAAGTAAGAAAAATAAACAGTTTTTTGTACATCTAAAAATAATGTGTTAGGTGTTTCACACATGTTATTTCATTTAATCCTTACAACAGAGTAGATAGCTACTTTAAAAATGATTTTATATAGACAAAACTGAAACCTTCTAGGACTGATTACTGCATGTACAAACTAAGTTACAGAATTGAGGGTTAGTCAGGCATAACTCCAAGGTGTGTGTTCTTTTCCAGCTGTCCTGGCAGATGCCTGGAGATAACTCTAATCAATTAAATTTCATCACTGTAATAATTGTCTTCTAAAAGTTGGTTGGCAATAAGATTTGCAGTTCAGCATGTTTGCTTTTCGTACCTCTAAAACGGGTGTCTGAGATCGTATCTCTTTTCTTCTTTGATTAGTTAGTCGAAGAATAAAGTGAAAGTAAATTGCAGACAGTGAATTTTTTCATGACTATTCAGAATTGGGAAGGATAGCATGCCTCTGTTTATAGATATAAACTCTTAGGCGAGTGGAGGGTGGAAGGACATCAGAGGCAAACATGTTCCATAAGTGCCTGTAATATTGCAGGAATTGTGCTGAGACAGTCGGGCTTTAAAGGTGTCATTGCTCCTTCCTTCAGTTCCTGCTACCTGAGATTTAGACAAGTAAAATGTATGACCCAAAATGATTCAACTAAGTATGGTTGGGCCATAGCCAAATTCATGACTTTCAAACTCAAAGCTCTGTGAATGCTGTCTTCTTTGGAAATGTAACAAAGAGACCAGATAGATGTGCACAATGGTAACACAACCAGACTCACATTGAAAGGTTCTTGGTTTATGTAGGAAAGCTCCCTGCACTTGCTGGGTGCCTCCCACATGCCTGTGATCAAGGCCATCAGAGGCTGGGGGGGAGGGGGGCGGGATCGTGTAGAGATCTCTCGAGGGGTCCCGGCCACTCTCTTCATCCTACTTTATTTTTTTGTGTCTCTCTCATGGGAAAAAAAAAAAGAATAAATTTTTAAAAAAGAGAGAGAAAAATGAAATGCTGACTTTATACTGTGGCAGCTAATTCAAATGAGATTTTTTTAATAATCTTTTCTATTTATCAACTTGGTATTGATGCTTTATTATTGAAATGATAGAAAACAGGTTAAAGGTATGGGAAATGATTATCTCTGGCTGTCTAAAATCTTTACCTTTCTTGTGAGCAGTGACACTGACAGCTGTTTCATCCTAGACTAGATATTCAAGGATGTCTGTGTAGTGAACAGCCTTGGAAGATGAAGATAGTTTTGCTCTCCAGAAAAGAGGACACTTAATTTCAGTTTACTGTGCTGCATAATAAAGATGATGTCTCACACTGTGACAGACGTCAGGCAGGTTTACTTGAAGTACATTATAAAGATCTAGGTTCTCTAAGCTCAAGGTTCCTCAGCATCCCTTGGGGTCTCTTTGAGTTATCCCTGAGGGAATGGGATGGGGCGGCAAGAAAGAAAACATGTAACTGAAACCCATGTCTGTTGTGCCATGAGTAAATGATTTTTGTCTCTGTCCCAGCAGTCTTGTTTCTTCTCTTAGGACACAGAAAATATAGCATGCTAATTTATTAGCTGGCAAGCAGAGCAAAGTCTTTGACTTACCATGGTTTGGGGTAGTAGAACTAGTGAATGCTTTTATGTTTGTAGAGAAATCTTCCACTTCTTTTCTTTGTATTATTTGATTGGCATCTAACTATTATTCTTAAATTAATTTCTTCCATGAGCAAGAGAAACAAAAAGAGTGAGAGAGAGACAGCACTCCCAATGGGTCTTCATGTAGTGATATATCCTGAACCTCAGTTAGCCAGATCAGGGCAGATGCCTGGTGCGTTCAGGGAAGTCTCTGATGTGCACCTATGACCTTCTTATGTGGATAAGTTTTGCAGAATTCAGTCACAGTAAACCACTCTGCCCTTGTCCAGCTCCAGGTATCCAACATTTTAGAAAACATGTGGATGGTTCAAGAGATGAGAAAGAATAAACACAAGATAGGAAGAAATAAAAGCCACAGTGAGGCTGAGAAAATATTTTTTGACTAACTCTAAATATTATATACCCATTATTCCTGTGCATCAGATCACAGAAAGGATTGACTTTATAGCATAATGACAAATGTAGTTTTGCAATTTTGCAGGTCTTTACTTGTTGTTCTATATTTAGAAAATGAAAATTATATAACTCCTTTTATTTTTTTTTGAGAGGTTTTTGCTATAGGGCGTGTGTGCTCGCCAGACATACAGAGAGAGACAGAGAGAGAGAAAGCGAGAAATCAACCCCCGGGGGAATGGCCACACAACAATCCCTTCTCCTCCATTCTCCTCTCGGGATCTTGGGCACGCATGCACACACGCTGGCGTGAGTTTAAGCAACCAGATCTGGGACTCAAACCATGGTCAGCTACAAGGGAGTTCAGCGACATAGCCATTATGCTAACTGCTGGTCCCATAAAACTCTATTACTCCTTAAGCTAAAACCAATGACCAAATTAAATAATATGCACATGTTACTGGAAGAAGGTAGAAACATAAGGCCTTTCCTCTAGCTGTCTAGTGCAGATCCCCAAATCCGTTTGGACAAGAAAGAAACCAGCAGCCTCATCATATCAATATTTAAAAGTAGGCTGGGAAGGAGCATTTTAATTTGCACAGCTTCTCCACCTGGAGTAGAAACCTAACTGCTGTGAATATTGCAAAAATGTGCCATTACTTTGTGATCTGTTTTTACACTTCCTCAGAGAAGATCAGTTAGCCATCAAACTTCATTCAGACTCATCTCTAGTGGGACAGGTGTTTATATACAGGAGCATTGTTGAGCCTGCACAGTGACCTAGTGCTTAAGACAACTGGATTCTGTATGTCCACCTGCTCTTTGAATTCCAGCTTAGCAGCTTGAAACACATGCCTGGCGCATGTGTGTGTGTGTGCCCCCAAATCTAAGCAGGGTGGAGAAGTAGAAGAGAAGGGATTGTAGTGTGACCATGCCCCACTCAGGGTGTTTCCTCCCTCTCCCTTTCTCTCTCTGTCACTGTGTCTCTCTGTGGTAAGAGCACAAAGTTTCTGACTATTAAAGAAAAAAAGGAAGTGGCATATTAATAGAATGTATCGTTCATTTATGCAGAAGAGAAAACTCTAGGGCGCCCAGGCCTGTGTGAACACTCTTAAGTGATGATGCCAGTTAATCGTGGAAATTCATATGTGCCACATAATCAGTATAGTGGCTAATCAGGAAAGACTCTAAACAGGTATAAAGCAATAGCTACAGTTGGTACTTCAGACCCTCATCATTTCACCAGGGGTATAAAAATAATCTTTTAACCCTGCCATTCAAGGAGCTGGCAAGGACCAGAAACTTGCACTTTCTGACTGCTAGAAATGTGACAAATGCAGAGACTTGGTCCACCTGGATCCACTGAGTCAACATCTATGTTTTCAGTGTTTTAGCAAGAATCCCAGGTAATTTTCATATATGTAATAAATTTCAAGAATCACCAGAATAATTCATATGGATCCATTCTGTCTCTCTCCCCTACATCCCTTCATTCTCCACTGTGAGGAAAGATTCCCCCCCGCCCCCAGAAGGAAGGTGCTCACCAGACAGAGAGAGAGAGGAAGAGAAAGATAGAGAGTGAGACAAACACCTTTCTATCCATGGGAAATTGTCACATCACAAACCCTTTTCCTCCATTTCTCCCTTCTTTTAGGATTTTGGGTACACACACGTGCCTAGTGTTAAGCCATTGAGTCCAGGACTTGAACCTCAAAGTCAACCATTTAGAGGCTAGCCACCTTAATCACCAAATCATAGGCTGGTCTAAGGACAAATTTTTTAATAACTTCTAACTTTATCATAGACCTTTCTAGTGCTAGCAATTACTAACCAAATTACTAACCAAATCCAGGCTCCAGACTCTGGTGTCCTCACAAGATCACTTGAGATTTGGTTCCTACTTATGTCTAATCTAATGCCTTCTCTACCCACTGTATTCCCTCTAATTCATGATTGATAGCACCTTCCCAGGATTGCTAGGCACAAGTACGTATGTGTGCACGCATTCACACACACGCACGCATGTGCACACACACACACACACACACCCATTAATGCCCTGCAGTTCTTTTTGTACTTGTCTGTCTTCACATGAAATAACCTTATTGATTTTCCATTTTGATTTTCTGTTGGACTTTGGATCAACTATCAAAACCCATCTCTCTCATTTCTCCTCTCAGTAGCACTCCCAGCTCTCCCAGTTCCTGAACTCTCCTTTCATTTCTTCCCAGACACTCATAGCCAGTCTCCTGTCTTCAGAGTCACTTCTAGCTCATGTGATCCCATTCTGTCTCCAAATGAACTCTTAAACCAGTCTTCTCTCAATTCTTTCTACTGTTACCACTCTTAAACCAAGAGCAACAGTTGTTCTAGAGGGAGCTGATTATTTTAACTTCCTTGAGCATTCTGCACCTGTTCCCTCTGTGAGTAGTTTCCTTTTTCACTGGTATTATTTTATTATTCCCAGTCCAAGTCAGACTCATATCAAATTCATTCCATTGATCAGTTTGTTCCCCACAACAACTTTTTTTTTTTTTTTGGGTGGGGGGGATAAATATTGCTTTTAAAGATCTAAGCAAAAATATATATTTTTTTTTTTGGAGAGGTTTTTGCTATAGGGTGCTTGTGCTCATCAGAAAGACAGAGACAAGAGAGAGAGGGAGACAGAGAAGAGATGGA
>NW_006159800.1:1107729-1120259 GCF_000334495.1 Tupaia belangeri chinensis | reverse complement strand
GGGATGGCTACACTGCAATCCCTTTTCCTCCATTCTCCCCTCAGGATCTTGGACACCTACGCATATGTGCCCGGTGTGAGTTTAAGCCACCATGTACAAAACTCAAACTGCAGTCAACTACATGGGAGTCCAGAGGCATAGCCATTATGCCACTGCTGATCCCAGCAAAATTTTATATTTTTTATAGTGTTTCTTGAATACATTTGCCTTATAAAAATGTCACCATTATAAAAATGCCACCATTTAGGAAATGTGGCACTCAGAGTATTACTCACAGAAGAAATCTGCTATAATAAATAGTTAGATATTTTCCATACCTTTGAGTATATATACTCAATATGCACACCAATGCAATGCATGCACATGATTTTTTCTTTTTTTGATATGCACACCTATATATACTTACATGCATGTGAATATCCACACACCATGCACATGATTTTTTCTTTTTTTCACACACACATATATATATATACACAGATTTTTCTTTTTCTTTTCTTTTCTTCTTTTTTTTCTTTTTCTTTTTCTGCTTCTTAAATTGAGAGTAGCTCTGTACAACTTGAAACCACACTTAGGGTTATTATTCTCTATATCTTCTTACTCATCCTTCATATATGTTTTTATCAACTGATAAAATTATATATATTCATATATTGATCAGATATAACATACTGTTTTAAAATATGTAATAGCTAAATTGAACTGATTAACTAAACTATGAATTTGTTCACAAAATTATATATTTTATTTTTGTGGTCTGTGTTTTCTCTTGAATCTGTTACTTCTTTTATTATATTTTTTAGATTTTTCCATAGGGTGCATGCAGTCACTAGAGAGACAGAGACAGAGAGAAAGAAAGGTGAAATCACTTCCTGGGGGGTATAACCATGTCACAATCCACAATCCCTGGTCCTCCATTCTCCTTTTAGGATTTTGGGCACACATACACACACCCAGTGTGATTTTTCAAGCTGCAGAGTCTGGGACTCAAATTGCAGTCAGTATTGTGGGAATCTCGTGCTTTTATTAATTATGCCACCTGCTGGACCCTGTTGTCTTTTTTTTTTTTGTCTCCATATCTTCTTGGATCTATCTGGTACTATTACTTATTTTCTCATGTGTTCTGTTTTTTCCAATGCCAAACTCCCCCCTCAACTCTGACCTTGTATTTACTTGGCCCAATCCTGCAGTGCCTCCTCCTCAATTTCAGACGACAGCCCTAACTACAAAGCATGGCACAAAGAGTGCAGTGGGTGTGGCTCACGCCATAGTGTCCAGATGCTTTTGTTCATGGGTGAGCACCAACTCCACACGTTGGCCTTGGATTCAAACAATAAATCAAACTTTTCTAGGCCAGCAGATGACATGGATGTTAAGGTAGCTGGATTCCACATGGCTTACTGTGTAGTTCAAGTCCCAGACCCAACAGCTTGAAAAACACTCTTGAACTTTGGTTAAAACTTAAAACTTAAAGCCAGGAAACAGGTTAGGATTCTGTTCAAATAGTAGGTACATGAACTTATTGGTAGCTTAAGATAGGACAGAAATCCTTAAAACCAGAAAACAAAGCCTAGAAGTAAATCAGCCATGTTTTAGTCAAAAGTCATAAAATGCTATTTCACCAGTTTAGTCTCATGTACTTAACCTATCTTCTGTTGTAGTTCAATCTTCCCAATTAAATTCTGGGATGTAATATTCAACTCCACAATCCCTTCTCCTCCATTCTCCTCTCGGGATCTTGGGTACGCACGCACACGCGCCCGGCGTGAGTTTTAAGCCACCGGGTCCGGGACACGAACCACGGTCGACTACGTGGGAGTCCAGCGACATAGCCATTACGCTAACTGCTGGTTCCCTTGAACTCTTATTTTTGTGTGTCTGTCTGTATTTAAGCAAAGTTCTTAGCATTTCTTTGATTTATTAAAGTCGAAACTGCTTTTCTTGAAATTAAAAAAAATATTTAAAAATACCTATTTAATGACTGTAGTAAACTATATTGCATTAGCTAGGTACTACCTTACAGTATATTCATTCTACTCAGAGTTTCACACCTAAAGTCAAACATGTATTCACAGATATGTATATACCAGCTGAACTTGCTCTTGAAAGTAGTTAGATTATTTAAGAAATTTTCTGAATCAATAAAATGTGGGGGAAAAAAAGGAATGGAAAACAAATGTAGACACCGAAGGTAGTGTGGGAGAAAGGTGGGAAATGACAGAGGATGAGAAATAGGGGTAATATATGTGTGTGTGTGTGTGTGTGTGTGTGTGTGTATGAAACTAGAAATAGAAAATCGTTAACAATAACATGTATGATTAAGCCACCATGCAGTATGTTCTGGATGGTGTGATGATGCTCAGGAAATGCATAAAAATTAATTAATTAATTTTTAAAAGTTTCCAAAGAAAATTACAGTGCACTTGTAAATAAATAAAAAAAAAAGACAACAACTACAACAAAGAAGACAAAAACAACAACAACAAGAACAAAAAAGCTTTCTCCTGATACCGCCAGGTCTGCATTGCAGGTTTCAGGGACACAGGGCAATTTTCCTTCCCCAGGTCTCGGTCTCTTCCTCCATAATAACATATTAAAACCCGTATTTAAAAAAAAAATTGTCTCTGAACACACAATAATTTCAGAATGCTTTTTATTACTAAACTTCAGTTGAATGTGTTTACATTAGGCTTTTACCTCACTTAGTTAAAAACTAAGCTCAAGAAAAAAAAAAACAAAAAGAAAGAAAGAAAGAAAAAGATAAATACTCTGGGCACTTGTGCATATATGCCCAAAATCCCAAGAAAAGAATAGAGGAGAAGGAGGGGGATGATGTTTCACTTTCTCTCTTTCCCGCTTCTTGTGAGAGCTTCCTCTTTGTAAAACAAATAAAAGTAAATCAAACTCTTTTTTCAGTGTGTCCCTCGCCACACAAACAACCTCTTGGGGAGCACCTCTTCAATTTCAAGGTACAGCGTTTTTAAAACGTACATTTATTTTATTTTGATAGAAAGTCCAAGCACATGGGAATGGGGGCAGAGAAAGAGAGACAGACTCCAATAGAGTTTTTGTTTGATGACTCATCCCTAGCCCCTATTCCGTAGCCAGGTAGGCCCATGGACATTTACCTGCAATGGGAGTACTCAGGAAAACCTCAGGATGCAAACCCAGGGCCTTCCCTTATGGACTCAATATCATGGAACATTGCATTTCTGCTGTGCCATTTCAACTGGTCTACATTTTATTCTTAAATGCAGGAGGTGAAACAAAATATTTCCTAAATGAATAAATGAATGTAGGAATAAATTAATAAGTAAGTAATGCTCTTTCTTACTTTCTTAGACTTTCTCCATCCCAGGTAAAACAGTCAGTATCACAAGTTTCATGTGGTACACGGCCTCCCTCCACTGGAAGTGTGAAGCCATGTGTGAAGTGTGTGTGAAGTGTGAAGCCAACTACAATTTTCTTCTCATATCAGTCAGTTCGGTTAAATCATATTTCTGAGTACAGTGATTCAACTGTCTCATAAATGCGTGAGTCAGCTTCTCTGTGTAGTCCATCTTCTTTTTCTTTTTTTTGCAAGTTTGCATTCTGTCATTCTCCAAATGAAGGCTATACATAATTTCTAGTTTGACTCAGAAGATACTCTTCTTATTTTGGCCCATATGTCTACTTTCTGTACGTATAATTGAACTGTGTCATGCTGTGTTTTCCCTTTGAAACAGAACTTTTATTTGGGTTCACAAATTTTGCTTGTGCACTTTTTTTTCCCCACTTTTGTGTTCTTATTAACATTTGTTTTCCTCTAATGTCTAGTGGTCTCTGGATATTTACCCAATTTATGGATGAAAGAAAATGGTGATTATCTAATAAGCTGCCTTGGGCTTTTCTGCTCTTAAATAGATCTGCCTACACTGTGTCTGAAGTAGATCTTGTTGGGGGGAGCTCACTATGAGCCTGTACATGTGAATGATCGTTAAAGTTGAAAGATTTTATTGTAAGTACTTAAAAGTAAGGTAGGCATGAGACTGCTTACCCCACTTCCCCTCCACAGTTTCAGAGACTCAGTCCTTATATAGGTATACACTAGGAGTTCTGACTCTTCCCTGGTACATAGCAAAATACTACTGGATGGGAATCCTCTCATTTTGGGTTGGAGTAAACTCTGTGAAGCCTGTGACACTGCATGAGATGGTTTGGGAGGGATGCAGTCTGATGCCTATGGTTACTTAATACCTCCAATCTCTGAGCTCTTTCTATTCTGGCTTTTCTTGCCCACTGATAATCAAATTAGAGTCTCTCCCTAGCAAGCAGAATAGCTCCAGTTTCCAACTCTCTCTGGCTCCTCTGGGCTAAATTCTTACTACAATGGTAAGTCCTGTACTCTTTCTGTCTTTGAAAATGTCATTGAAATCCCTAGTGCCCTTCATCTCCTCTTCCCTGTTACTTACAATTTGTGCTTTGTATATTTTCTCTACTATTTTTTCTTTTATTTATATTTCTCTTTCTTTTTAAATTTTGCTAGAGGGTAAGCACCCTTGCTGGGGAGAGTGAAAGAAAGAGAAAGTGAGAAAGCAATCTTCATGGAGGATGGCCACACTAAATCCCTTCTCTGTTTCTCTGTCCTTTGGGTATTTGGGGCATGCATGCACACACACCCACTATATTTCTCAAGCTGCTGAGTCCAGAACTCAAACTTTGCATTTGGACATGTGGAACCCAGCCTCCTTAACCACCACATCTGGGCTGGACCTCTGTATTATTTCACTAAACTTTGTTGTAGTTGTAAGTAAGTGCAGCAAGTTAATTTGTATCTTAAAAAGTCCCAAGAAGATGTTACTCCTTATTCCTGGATTAGACCTAAGGCGTTCTGAATACATTGAAAGACAAATATTTTATGTTTTTAATAATTAGTGAAAGGTAAATGATTTGGTAAGATAGATGTGGAGTATGTAACAGGGGACACTGGAATCTGAAAAGAGGATGAAGTTGGGAAGACAAGGAGGATGTAACTAACAAATAGAAGAGAGGCAGTTGAAAATGGAATGAGTTCTAGAGTACTACAGAAGAGCGAAGAAACTACAGTTGGTGATAATTCAGTATATCTTTCAAAATAACTAGAAGATAAGATTATGAATGCTCTCATTATGAAGAACTGGTGAATGTTTAAGATGGTGATATGTTTATTGCCCTGATTTAACCATTGTATATTATATTTGTGCACTGGAAAAAACCCCACTCTATATCCCCTAAATATGTACAAATCTTATATGTCAATACCACAGGACATATCATAATAAGTCCATACATTTTAACATAAATTTTCACTGAGGTTCTGGAGGAGTTAGACAGACCTACGTCTATGGGTCAGCACTTAGGATGACCTGCCTTATTTGGAATCTGGCATGACCTTTTGCTCAAAACCTGTCTCCTTTTATAGACACTGCTTACACTTACTTTTAATTAAATAGCCAGTAGATAATCAATAAAAATGCCTTAGAAGAAGAGAAAAATAAGGAGGAAAGGAGGGAGAGAAAGCTAAAAGTTCTTTCATTATATAATAAATAAGTGTGAGTAAAAGCCATGTGCTAGAGTTTGTCTAGGTGCTGGGGATGAAATAGCTTGTCCTTGAATTGATCGACCTTTCAGATTTTATTTTCTATAACTATTACAATGATAAGATGATACCATATAATCTCTTGGATTATATTCAGCCTCTGCTCTCACCAAATAAGGTTTGTGGAATTATTTCCCAAACTAAAACTCCTTTACAACACATGACACGCATACCAGTTCATTTAAAGAGTGATTGTTCCTGCCAAGATAGATTGTAATAATTCCATCTTGAATATCAAAATCCAACAGGCTAAATGTCTTTGAATCAAAAAATCCAAAGACATTCAGTGTCACTGCAGCAAACATCAAATGCAACCCCAGGAAAATATTTGATCATGAGTCATAAAGATCTGTTCTGAACCATGAATTATATTTAGAAGGGGATGGTAAACACACTTTGCTTTCAAGTTTTATATCTTCAGCGGACTCATTTTCTCAGGTGTTAATATGAAGAGATGTAAATAGCCCAGGAACTACTTTTTGAAACACAAGCTATAAAATTAATGATCTCTGCCAAAGATTCCCTCATTTCTCATCACGATAAACAAATTGGACATAAAACAACCTGGCTGGATGTGCCTTTGCTGTTACAGAAGTGTGCATGGGGAGAGTTGTGGGTAGTGGGTAGCTATAACCTTTATTTAGCAAGGGGGAGAGGAGAAGAAAATAAACAAACAGTGCTTTAAATTATCTTGATCTAAAAATGACAGGTGTTCATTAGAATATCTGAAAGGCACAAGCCAAGACAATCAAACTCATAGTTTCCTTGTAAGGTGAATGTGTGAAGGTTTAATTTGAAAACCATCCCATTGGCAAGGTAAAAGGGAACCAAGTATAAGAGATGTGAGACTGTGAACCTGTCAGCTCGGGAGGATTGCTCATAGAGGCAGGGACCTTTGCCAGGGTAGACCCATTTATAATTTCTTTCTTTCCTTTGTAAACTGCCAGCTGCACTGAGTGACAGACTATGGAAGGAATGAATAGACTATACTGGAGGCAGAAGTCAGAGACCAAAGTCTTTTGTAAGAGAAGATGGCAAATTAAAAAAAAAATACTAAAATATGAATGTATTTTACCATTTTGGCAAAAAATAAAAGATTATATACCATATTAGGAAGGCATATACATGAAGATAGTGTATTATATAAAAAGAGTTTTTAAAAATACATACGAATTGGGACCAGCAGATGGTATAATGGTTATGTCATTGGACTCCCACATAGTTAACCGTGATTGGAGTCCCCGACTCGGTGGCTTAAAAAAATCTCAAGAGGAGAATGGAGGAGAAGGGATTGAAGCAAGATCATCCCCCTTGGGGGGCAATTTCTCACTTTCTGTCTCTGTCTCTGTTTCTTTGGTGAGCTCACTCACCCTATAGTAACAATGTCTTTAAAAAAAAAGTACATATGGATATACAGTCTTAGATAAAATTTCCATGTTATCATGTTCATTTGTGTTCATTTTTATACAGATTCCTATCATTTATTGGAGAAAAAATATCTATAAAATGCATAAGACCCATCAGAAAAAATTAGGGCATTTAATCTGGATAGTTACAGGTGAATTTCTCTCTGTGTATAAAATAATCCTTTAAAAAGGAATAAATGAGCAACCAACAAACAAAGTAAATAAATAAATGCAGAAAGTTATTCCAGCAACAAACCACAGGTGAATAAGTATTAATTACTTATTTGGAGAATAAAGAGCTATGTAAGACATCACTGACTATTTGATGTAAATTAGCTTTTGCAATAGCCCTTCAAGAAAGGTACTATTGGGACCAGTAGATGATGTAATGCGTACATTGCTGGACTCCAACATAGTCAATTGCAGTTCGAGTCCCAGACCCAGTGGCTTAAAACTCACTCTGGGTGCATAAGTGTGCATGCCCAAATCCTAAGAGGAGAATGGAGAAGAAGGGATTGCAGTGTGGCCATTCCCCTGGGGAGTGATTGTTTGCTTTTTGTTTCTCTGTCTCTCCAGTGAGCGCATGCATCCTATAGCAAAAATCTGTCTCTCAAAATAGAAGGAAGAAACTTACTGTTATTATCCCTATTTTGTAGATGGTATAATTGTGGAAGAGACAGGTTAAACAATCTAACCCACCTTTCACTGTTGCTAGTAGAGCCAAGATCTGAAATATAGCAGTCTGGTTCTGAACCCCAGGAGGATGTTCGGAACCAGAACTAATGCTCACTACATGGTGATTATTCCCAGGGAAGCAAAAATAAATTGTGACCCATTGTGTGAAAGATGTCCCCTCCTGCAACCTTGTACTCTACTTATCCACCATCTTTAATATTTTAAATAACCATCTTGTAACCACTAAAGAATATGGATGGTGTAAAGAAATGTAGGAACGAACATATTCCTCTCTTTGACAGAAATTTAGTTTTGAAAAAAGACTTAAATTGGGCTTTATGAAAGAGATGAACTTCCCACAGATAAAGAGGAGATTAAGAACTTTTTAATTAATGATGCTGTAAAAATGAGACCAATATCTATGGAGCATCTAGCTGGTTCAGGGTAGGGTCTTTCACCTCAAGAAAAAATAAATGTTTGGCATTGTCAGCCCCTTTGAACAGACAAGGGCATTTTATTTCTGAGATGTTAAACAGTGTGATCCGAATTGTGAATATCAAGAGGCAGAACAAGATTGACTCAGAATCCATGTAATTCCTAATGCTACATTCTCCGTCAGAAGTGCTATAGTACCTGATGACTGTGTATAGCTAATGAATGGAACAAGTCTGTGTGGCATGTAGAGTATGCATTCATTGTAGTTTAAACTACAGTCAGGGTGTGGAGGTGAATTGGACCAGTCTTGCTAGGTTGTCTGATTTTATGCAGAGGTATGTGGAGGGTGGTTCTCTATGGGGTGAGTGGCTAAGAGTGAAGGAGGAGAACAAGACTAGCAGGTTTATTCTCTATTTCTTGTCTCATGATCCTTCTCATTCTCTTCTATTTTTTCTTTCTTTTTTTTCGAGAGGTTTTTGCTGTAAGGCACGTGCGCGCATCAGAAAGACAGAAAGAGACAGAGAGATAGAAAGCGAGAAATCACCCCCCAGGGGGGATGGCCATGCCACAATCCCTTCTCCTCCATTCTCCTCTCGGGATCTTGGGCATGCATGTACACACACCCAGCTTGAGTTTAAGCCACTGGGTCTGGGACGCGAAACGTGGTTGGCTACATGGGAGTCCAGTGACATAGCCATTACGCTAACTGCTGGTCCCTCTTCTGTCTATTTTGAGATAGAAAGAAAGAAGTTCTCCTTTGACTGCCATGGCTACCTTGGTTGTTTTGGGTACCATTGCACTCAAGTACATCCCTCAACCTTCTCCTGTGCTCTGAGAAGCTGGCTCTTGGTGACCGCATGTTTGCATTCTAGCAAGACATAAACTTCTGAATGGGTTTGATTAATGGAAGGCACTAGAATGAGGTTGAGACAAGGGGGGAAAGAAAAGCTATAGTATTTCCCCTCCTTTTGTCTCCATTGACAATATGCATTATATACTGTACAATGCTGGGCCTGTCACATATTGCCAAGATTCGTAAATTGTTACATTAATTTACATGGCTGTTTATTTATTAAAAATGTTATCTGGTAGGTGAGGAAGTGACGTGATGGTTAAGGTGCTGTATTCCACATGGTTGACTCTGTGTGTTTAAGTACTGGACCTAGTGGCTTGAGTAACACACCAGGTACATGTGTATGAATGTCCAAAATCCCAAGAGGAGAATGGAGGAGAAGAAAGGATTATAGTGTGGCCATCCCTGCAAAGAATGATTTCTCACTCTCCCTCTCACTGTCTCACTCTGTTCTCTTTGGTGAGCGCACACTCTCTACGGCAAAAGTTTAAAACACAAAACAAAACAAAATGTTATCTGGTTATCTACACTATGAATTGCAAAGGTTTTCCACAAGTTGTCATTTGTCTTTGTATTTTTCTAAACATGCAGAAATAATTTTTGAAAATCAAACATAAAATTGGGGGAATCTGCTATGAATTGAGAGGTCTTCTGATTTCTTTATGCCATGATTAAAAAAAAACCCTACAAGATTTTTGTCTAAAACTTTTTATAATTTCATATTTTACATTTAAATATTTGTTACATCTGGAATTAATTATGCCATATGAATATAATTCTTAGATGTCTGGATATCTTATATTGTTTTGACATCATTTGTAGAGTTATGTATCTTTCGGCCAGTTACATTTCATTTTCATTTTCTATTGCTAAATTTCCATACTTTTTAGTTCTATTTTTGGACTTTCTTTTATGTACCTCTAATAGGTTTATTTCTACACTAACCCCCTTTCCTTAATTAGTGTAGCTATATAATTAGTTTTAGTATCATCTTGGGTTAATTTTTTGTCACAACTCTTCTATTTCAAAAATTTTCTAACATGTATGAGCTTAATTATGTATAGTAATTATGAAAAGCATGTCTAATTCTTTAAAATTTTTGTAGTAGTTAAGATTTAACTACTCCATAGATACATTTAGGAAAAAATAAACAATGAAAATAATTTTTATTTAAGAAGAAGGTGTATCTTTTAAATTTTGTTTGAGACCGATTTTTACTACAGGGCACATGTGGTCACCAGAGAGAGAGAAAGAGAGACAAAAAGTGAGAAATCACTCTACAGGGGGCTGGCCACCCCACAGTTCCTTCTCCTCCAAAATCCTTTTGGGATTTTGGGCATACATGCACACACACACAACATGAGTTTTAAGCCTCTGAGTCTGGGACTCAAACCATGGTTTGTCATGTGGAAGTTCAGCAACGTAACCGTTGTATCACCTGCTTGTTCCAATGGTTTACCTTTGTTTTTTTCTTTTCAAAGAGAGTTTTGCTATAGGATGCTTGTGCTCATGGGAGAGACAGAAAGACAGAAAGTGAGAAATTACCCCCCCCCCCCCGCGCCCCCCCCAGGGTGTAGCCATGCCTCAATATCTTATACTCCATTCTCCTCTTGGAATTTTGGGCACATAAACACACACATGCACCCAGACTGAGTTTCAAGCTTTCAGGACTCAAAATGCTGTTGATCATGTGTAAGTCTAGTGATATAATCTTTACACCATCTGCTGGTCCCAAAAGGGTTTATCTTTTTAAAAATTAATTTATTTCTCAGATTAGAATTTTTAGGTTTTAATCATGTAGCTCCATACTTTTCATTAAGATTATTCCTATTTCTAAAAATTGCTTATGCTTTAAAATAGCACAAATGACTGTAAAATACATAAAATGGTATATAAATAGTACATTGAACAACTTACATATTACCCAGCTAGAGAATATCTTCATAACAACATATTTGAAGCTTCATTCAACCCTTTCCCAGTCATGCTTTGTTCACACTTCACTAGAATAAATACTATAAATTTTTTGCATTCAAAACATTTATTCACATATTTATTATTTGTATATTGTGTACAAGGGGTTACTTCAAAAGTTTGTGAAAATTAGAATTAAAATATATATTTATTTAGCCAGCTTCATAGCATAGTAGATAAGGGCCAAATACTACATAATTTCATGATTTTAGTCTTGATTTTTGTTATTTGAAAAACAGCTAAGCACATACACCTGTATGCCCCAAATCCCCACAGGATGAAGAAATAGAGAAGGCATGGAGATGTCACTGAGATGTAACAATTTCCACTGGAGGATGCTTTCACTCTTTTTCTCTGTCTCTCCCTGGAGAATATGCATGTGTTCTATGGCAATTATTTTAAAAATACAAATTTATTTTAGCGCAAAAGCATAATATGAAATCTATTCACAGTTTTCTTCATAATCTACATTTTCCATAAACTTTTAGAAAATCCTTTGTATATATGTGTATAATATTTATATAATTTCTTTTAAAAATTATTTTATTTTTATTCTTCTTGTTTTTTAAAACAATTGATTGCTATGCATCATTTGGCTTGTAAAGAGAATTTACCCAACATGAAATACACTTCAGACCAGTCCAGTTGAGAATACTATATATGTTATCATCAACAATAAACCATTTCTGTGTCCCAGAAATGTTTGCCTCTCTACTTTTTCTACCTAATTTCCTTCCTTTGTACTCTTCCCTTCTCCCACCCTCCCTCCACACTTTCTCCAGTGTCCGTAACTATTTTCACTGCTTTCATGTTCTCCAATCTTTTAATCTCTACCATAGAGTGTGGATGATCAGTATATATTGAGTGGAGTCATTCAATATCTTTCATAGCCTGGCTTGCTTCACTAAGTAATAAATCCTTCATATTCAACCACTTTCTATCAAAAGCCAGGGTCTTTTTCTTTTTCTTTTTTTTTATGACTGAACAGTGTTCCATAGAGTATATGTGCCACACTTTTTCAATCCATTCATCTGTTTGTGAACATTTGGTTTGGTTCCATATCTTAGCAATCTGAATAATGCCACAATAAACAAGGATGTGCAAGTGTTTTTAATGGCGGTGTTCCTATTCTTTGGGTAGATACCCTATAGTGAAATTGCTGTATCATATGGTAGCTTAATCTGTAGGTCTTTGAGGCAAAGGAGGACATTGTATAGTACTAAAAGGGCTAATTGACCAAGAAGATATAACATAAATATCCATGCACCCAATTGGGGAGCACCCAAATACATGAAAGAAAGACTGCTAGCTCTACAAGGAGAGATAGATTGCAGCACACTAATAATTTGGGATCTCAATACCATACTATCTCCTTTGAACAGACCATCTAGACAAAAAAAACAACAAAGTGATACAGGATCTAAATGATACTATAAATGAAATGGACTTGACAGATATCTATAGAACCATCCACACCCAAACCCCAAAAATACACATTTTTCTCACCCCTACATGGAACCTTTTCACAGATCAGCCACATGATAGGGCACAAAATAAGCCTTTACAAATT
>NW_006159800.1:1096988-1103999 GCF_000334495.1 Tupaia belangeri chinensis | reverse complement strand
CCCCTTTCCTTAATTAGTGTAGCTATATAATTAGTTTTAGTATCATCTTGGGTTAATTTTTTGTCACAACTCTTCTATTTCAAAAATTTTCTAACATGTATGAGCTTAATTATGTATAGTAATTATGAAAAGCATGTCTAATTCTTTAAAATTTTTGTAGTAGTTAAGATTTAACTACTCCATAGATACATTTAGGAAAAAATAAACAATGAAAATAATTTTTATTTAAAAAGAAGGTGTATCTTTTAAATTTTGTTTGAGACCGATTTTTACTACAGGGCACATGTGGTCACCAGAGAGAGAGAAAGAGAGACAAAAAGTGAGAAATCACTCTACAGGGGGCTGGCCACCCCACAGTTCCTTCTCCTCCAAAATCCTTTTGGGATTTTGGGCATACATGCACACACACACAACATGAGTTTTAAGCCTCTGAGTCTGGGACTCAAACCATGGTTTGTCATGTGGAAGTTCAGCAACGTAACCGTTGTATCACCTGCTTGTTCCAATGGTTTACCTTTGTTTTTTTCTTTTCAAAGAGAGTTTTGCTATAGGATGCTTGTGCTCATGGGAGAGACAGAAAGACAGAAAGTGAGAAATTAACCCCCCTCCCCCACGCCCACCCCAGGGTGTAGCCATGCCTCAATATCTTCTACTCCATTCTCCTCTTGGAATTTTGGGCACATAAACACACACATGCACCCAGACTGAGTTTCAAGCTTTCAGGACTCAAAATGCTGTTGATCATGTGTAAGTCTAGTGATAGAATCTTTACACCATCTGCTGGTCCCAAAAGGGTTTATCTTTTTAAAAATTAATTTATTTCTCAGATTAGAATTTTTAGGTTTTAATCATGTAGCTCCATACTTTTCATTAAGATTATTCCTATTTCTAAAAATTGCTTATGCTTTAAAATAGCACAAATGACTGTAAAATACATAAAATGGTATATAAATAGTACACTGAACAACTTACATATTTGAAGCTTCATTCAACCCTTTCCCAGTCATGCTTTGTTCACACTTCACTAGAATAAATACTATCAACTTTTTGCATTCAAAACATTTATTCACATATTTATTATTTGTATATTGTGTACAAGGGGTTACTTCAAAAGTTTGTGAAAATTAGAATTAAAATATATATTTATTTAGCCAGCTTCATAGCATAGTAGATAAGGGCCAAATACTACATAATTTCATGATTTTAGTCTTGATTTTTGTTATTTGAAAAACAGCTAAGCACATACACCTGTATGCCCCAAATCCCCACAGGATGAAGAAATAGAGAAGGCATGGAGATGTCACTGAGATGTAACAATTTCCACTGGAGGATGCTTTCACTCTTTTTCTCTGTCTCTCCCTGGAGAATATGCATGTGTTCTATGGCAATTATTTTAAAAATACAAATTTATTTTAGCGCAAAAGCATAATATGAAATCTATTCACAGTTTTCTTCATAATCTACATTTTCCATAAACTTTTAGAAAATCCTTTGTATATATGTGTATAATATTTATATAATTTCTTTTAAAAATTATTTTATTTTTATTCTTCTTGTTTTTTAAAACAATTGATTGCTATGCATCATTTGGCTTGTAAAGAGAATTTACCCAACATGAAATACACTTCAGACCAGTCCAGTTGAGAATACTATATATGTTATCATCAACAGCAATAAACCATTTCTGTGTCCCAGAAATGTTTGCCTCTCTACTTTTTCTACCTAATTTCCTTCCTTTGTACTCTTCCCTTCTCCCACCCTCCCTCCACACTTTCTCCAGTGTCCGTAACTATTTTCACTGCTTTCATGTTCTCCAATCTTTTAATCTCTACCATAGAGTGTGAATGATCAGTATATATTGAGTGGAGATCTCTACCATAGAGTGTGGATGATCAGTATATATTGAGTGGAGTCATTCAATATCTTTCATAGCCTGGCTTGCTTCACTAAGTAATAAATCCTTCATATTCAACCACTTTCTATCAAAAGCCAGGGTCTTTTTCTTTTTCTTTTTTTTTATGACTGAACAGTGTTCCATAGAGTATATGTGCCACACTTTTTCAATCCATTCATCTGTTCGTGAACATTTGGGTTGGTACCATATCTTAGCAATCTGAATAATGCCACAATAAACAAGGATGTGCAAGTGTTTTTAATGGCGGTGTTCCTATTCTTTGGGTAGATACCCTATAGTGAAATTGCTGTATCATATGGTAGCTTAATCTGTAGGTCTTTGAGGCAAAGGAGGACATTGTATAGTACTAAAAGGGCTAATTGACCAAGAAGATATAACATAAATATCCATGCACCCAATTGGGGAGCACCCAAATACATGAAAGAAAGACTGCTAGCTCTACAAGGAGAGATAGATTGCAGCACACTAATAATTTGGGATCTCAATACCATACTATCTCCTTTGAACAGACCATCTAGACAAAAAAAACAACAAAGTGATACAGGATCTAAATGATACTATAAATGAAATGGACTTGACAGATATCTATAGAACCATCCACACCCAAACCCCAAAAATACACATTTTTCTCACCCCTACATGGAACCTTTTCACAGATCAGCCACATGATAGGGCACAAAATAAGCCTTTACAAATTTAAAGGCATAGAAACTACATCCACCATCTTCTCTGACCATAATGAAATTAAACTTGAAATTAATTTCAGGGAAAAAATCCTCAAACATAAATAAACATATGGAGACTAACATCTTACTTCTGAGTGACTTCACAACCACTGAAGAAATTAAGATTAAAATAAAAAGATTCATTGAAACCAATGATAATGAGTACATGAGTTTCCATAACTGATGGAACAAAGCAAAAGCAGTCATAAAAGGAAAATTCATAGCAATGAATGTACATAGAAAAAATATGGAAAGGTGGCAAATAGACAACCTAACAACATGCCTCAGGGAACTGGAAAAACAACAACATAAAATAAAATGAAATTCAGTAGAAAAAATTAATAAAGATTCCAGCAGAAATAACTGAAATAGATAATAAGTAAACTATGCAGAAAATAAAGCTGATAAACAAAATTGAGAAGATAAATGGAAAATAATACATCACTAGCTAGACTAAGAAGAGAGAAAAGAACCAGATAAATCAAATTTGTGAAGAAACAGGGAAAAAATTTTAAAAAATTGCACACATGCTCTGTAAAAATGATAGTAAATGTTTTAGGATTTATAGGGTATATGATCTTTTTGTAACATTTTTCATCTATTATAGTATAGGCCAGCAATTTTTAATTTCTCTAATTTAGTTCATGGATTTGGATGATATGCTACTTGGTATAGAGATAAATAATCATAAAAAATAATCATTGCAAATTGAATACTTTAGTTTTTAAAACTTTTTTCCTAATCCAATATAATGTTATATTAAAATATTATTTTTGCTCTATTATGCATATAATTGATATGTCTTTGCCCTGGCCCTTGTTATTAACATTTCTTAAACAAGACAAAACAAAACAAATTTATCTTATATATGATGAATACCTATATTTTATTTTATGAGCCAATAAATCATTCTATTAAAGCAAGTGTCAGAAACCAAGGTCCCTAGATTAAATCTGTAACTATTTGTTTACATATTGTCTATGGCTTCTTTTACACTGACTTAGTGTAAAAGACTTGAGTAGTTGCAACTGAGACTATGTGACTTCAGCATCCCAAATGTTTACTATTTGGCCTTTTAGAGAGAAAGTTTGATGATCCCTGTTAATATTGTATGGGCTGTATATTTTTCTTCTTTTTTAAAATTTTTTCAGTATATGTTTTATATTTTATTTTTCATTTTGGGTATATGTTTTTTATTTAATTAATTAAGATTCTACGTTATGTTTTATTAGACATTACCATAATTTTATATAGTATATATGATCCTCTTTTACCTTAGACAGTAGCCCTTAATTTTCTAATCTGAGCAAAGAGTATACCAGTGTAACTTTCTGATTTTCTACTCCTCTTTTCTCCTCCTATCTTCATAATTCTATTTTTCTTAGGTCTTCATTTTAGTTTAGTCACTTAATTTAGATTTAGATTTTTTAAATTATACATGACTCTACTGTTACTATACCATAAATTACACCAAAAATTTTAGACTTAGTCATTAATATAAATCATTTTATTTCCCACAGTGAGATATTTTGCTGTCAATTAGACACCCAATGTTTCTGTTACTTAAATTATGTTCTTTAGGATTTTTTAAAACTTCATGTGAAATACGTTTTCTGAGTTCTCACATATTCATAACTGTTTGTCTGTAGCATTTGAGTTGTGGAAGTTTGATTGGCTGTAAAAATTTTAAGCCATTTCGTCCCCTGGGTTATTGGAGGCATTATGCTCATATCCTATAATTTTCACATAATTGCAGAACTCTAAGACCTGCATCCATTTTTTTTCCTTTTTGTTTTGTTTCATTCTAATTCAACATGTAGCTTAATATTTTATTTTGCCTTAAGTTTTCCTATATTAGTTTCCTATGGCTGACATAACAACATACCAAAGACTGGGTGGTTTAAATAATAAAAATGTACTTTTTCAGTTATGAAGTATAGTAATCCAAGATTAATGGACTGAGAGGGTTGTTTCTTAGAGATGGCTACTCTCTTGCTGCCTCCGCATATCCTCTGTGTGTGTGTGCTTTTTTTGTGTTTGTGTGTCTGTCTGGTGTCTCTCTAGTATGTTGTTTACTCTTCTTATAAAAAATATCAGTCACATTGGATTAAGGTCGCCTTAAGATTCTCATTTTAAGTTAATCACTTTTACAAAAGCATTATACAACTACATTCTAAGGTTCTTGGAGTCCTTACAGTTTATTTTAAATATCCACTGATTTTATAAAATATGTACTATATTATTTTTATGTTTATTTTTCTTTTTTAAGAAAATGGTACTTTCTTTCCATTTTTATATTTAATTCTTTTTTTGAGAGAGGTTTTTGCTATAGGGTGCGTGCACTCACAAGAAAGACAGAACAAGACAGAGAGACAGAAAGCGAGAAATCACCCCCCAGGGGTTATGACCACGCCACAATCCCTTCTCCTACATTCTCCTCTCAGGATCTTGGGCACACATGCACACACGCCTGGCATGAGTTTAAGCTAGTGGGTCCAGGACTCAAACCGCAGTTGACTACATGGGAGTCCAGCGACACAGTCATTATGCTAACTACTGGTCACAGATTCAATATTTTTCTTATATTTTGGAAAATTGTTTTATGTTAAATCTTGAATTTTCTTTTCACAAATTTGGTCTTTTATTCCCAAAGGACTATAATTATGCAAATAGTATATGTCCTTTGTCTTTCTTAAAAGATATGTATTTATAATTTCTTTTAATTCATTGTTTATTGCTCTTTAAATTTTGGATTTTGAGTTTTTTCTACATTTAATTATTGTACATCTTTACAGCCTACAAGATGAACTTTCCCAGCATAAATACATTGCTTATTAGTTAAGAAAAAGCTATTATTACATACATTATCATCAACAGATAAATTTTGCATTTTCCACGTTTGTGCATATTAAATGTTTTGCTTTTTTTCCCATTTGATTAATTCTTCCCACACCTCAGTGCCCACTCTCATACCACACTGTCTCTAGTGTCTATAGTTGCCCTCTATGCCTTTATACCTTTCAATCTTTCAGTTTCTGCCACAGAATACATACTTTTTGTATATATTAAGTGGAGACATACAATGCCTCTCTTTCATAGTCTGGCTTGTGAAAAAAGGTGACACATATAGCTCCTTAAATTTTTAAAATAATTTTTTCATCACCATTCTCTTTTCTATTTCTGTTTATTTTTTAATTAAATAAGCATGTATTAGTAAGTTGTAATCAATTAAATAGATTTAAGTAGACATTTGAATATTTCAATTATAGTTTTTTCATTCCTAAATAAATTTTTTATTAATTTATTTTTAAATTTTTTATATCTATTCAATCATATTATTTAGCTTACAATGTGAACATTTCAATATGTGAACTTTCTCCCCAATCCAGTTGATCAAAATATCTTCAACCGATAACACCACACATCCCCATCCCATCAATGCTCTGCCTCCATATCCCTCCTCCAAATGTCCTTCCTTAGGCCCCACTCCTCCATACACACCATATCTGACATTCACACCCATCTCTTGTGTTTGTACAACCTTTAGTCAATCAGTTTCAGTCACAGAGTGCAGACACTTGGTATATATTAAGTGGGGACATACAATGTCTCTCCTTCATTTCCTGGCTTGCCTCACTTAGCAGTAAATCTTCCATATTCTTCCACTTTCTGTTAAAAGCCAGGGTTTTTTTTTATGGCTAAATAGTATTCCATAGAGTATATATGCCGCAGTTTTTCAATCCATTCATCCGTACGTGGGTATTTGGGTTGGTTCCATGTTTTAGCAATCATGGAAAGTGCTGCAATAAACATCAATGTGCAAGCACTTTTCCAATAAGGAGTTCTTCCATCCTTTGCATAGATACCAAAGAGTGAGATTGCTGGATCATATGGTAGTTCTATTTGTAGATTTTTGAGGGATATCCAAATTGTTCTCCGCAGTGGTTGGACCAATTTACATTCCCACTAGCAGTGTAAAGGAGTTCACCTTTCACCACACCCCTGCCAACAGTTATCATTTTTTTTTTTAATCTTAGACATTCTGAATGGGGTTAGGGGGTACTTCATTGTTGTTTTGATCTGCATTTCCCTTATGATGAGGGATGTTGAGCATTTTTTCATATGCCTTTTGGCTATTCATATGTCATCTTCAGAGAGGTTTTGTTTTATTTTGTTTTGTTTTCCCAACTCCTTCTCCCATCTTTTAATAAGGTTGTCATCTTTTTTCCAAACAGCTGCTTGTGTATTCTGGTTATAAGTCTCTTATCTGATGCATAATTTACAATAATATTTTCCCATTCTGAGGGCTGTCTATTCACACTAATTACTGTGTCTTTTGCCATGCAGAAACTTCTTAGTCTGATGTAATCC
>NW_006159800.1:1082188-1096927 GCF_000334495.1 Tupaia belangeri chinensis | reverse complement strand
CCCTACCCCAATGTCTCCCAGAGTTTCCCCAGTGTTTTCCAAGAACAGTCTTATAGGAAAAATTACTGGAAATAATACATGATTACAATAAAGTTGCAGGATATAAAATCAATATAAAGAAATTGATAGCATTTCTATACATGAATAGCAGGCATTCTGACATAGAACTGAAAAAAAATATTTAATTTACCATAACCACCAAAAGTATAAGATATTAAGGAAGAAATCTAACCAAAGAAGTTAAAGACTTCCACAAGGAAAACTATGAGAAGCTAAAAAAAGAAATTGAAAATGACACAAAAAAAGTGGAAGGATGTCCCATGTCCCTGGGTTGGAATAATTAATATAATCAAAATGGCAATTCTACCCAAATTAATCTACATATTTAATGCAATGCAAATCAAAGTACCAGACACACTCTTCACAGATCTATAAAAGACAATCATAAAATTTGTCTGGAATCATAAAAGACCCCGTATTGCCAAAGCAATTCTACACAAGAAGAGTGGAGTGGGTGGCATCTCACTCCCTGACCCAAAAATATACTGCAAAGCTGTGGTAATCAAAATAGCATGGTACTGGTACAGAACCAGACACGTGGACCAATGGATCAGAATAGAGTCCCTAGAAATAAATTCCCAAACATACAGTCAACTGATCTTTAACAAGAAGTACCAGTCAATCCAGTGGGAAAAAGAAAACCTCTTCAGCAAATGGTGCTGGAAAAACTGGATTTCCACCTGCAGAAAGATGAATCTGAACCTCTACCTCTCACCTTTGACAAAAATCAAGTCAAGGTGGATCAAGGATCTAAACCTAAGACCTCAATCTATTTCTGTTTTCAGTAGTGTTCATTTTTTCTTTATGCCATTTTCTCAAATTTTTTTTCTGTGGTGTTTTATTTATTTTTTCATTTCAAAAAAAGTACCATAGGGCATGTGTACTTGCTAAAGGGAGACAGAAAAAGAGAGAAGGGGAAAGTGGGAAAACACTCCCCAAAAGGGGATTTCCAATACTATAATCCCTTTTATTCCATTCTCTTCTCGGAATTTTGGGCATGCTCATGCACACACACACACACACACACACACGCACACACACACACATACTTCTGGTACTTTTTCAAGCCTTTGAGTGCAGAAACTGAACTGTGCTGTCATCTATGTGGGATACCACCATACCACTGACTGGCCCTATTTTTTGAGTTTTTAACTGTTGGCATAGCTCCTGAAATATCTCTTGCTGTTATTTTGCAAATTATCTAAAATTTTGAATGCCTCTGACTTCATACCATTATCTTATTAATTTCCTTGAATTTTTGTGCAATCACTATATTTATCTGCTTAAGTGGTGATTTAAAAAAATGGATAGTATTTCTTCTCTTCTACCTATTTTTATTGACTCTAACCAACTGCCTCCTTTTAATATGTTTATTAGTATTTTTTACAGTATGTTGTTATCTATTTTAATGTTACTCATTTTTGAATAAAAAGTGTGGGCTTTTTAAAAATTTTGTTTTTATTTTATTATTGTTTTTACCCAATTGTTTGCAAAACATTCATAGGAAGGGACCAGAGAAGCATCTTAAGCCAGTTCTTTCTAAATCAAGTGAAGATCCATAAGAGATACAGTAATTATGTTCACATGATTTGGCTTTTGCTTCTTTCCAATCAACAGAAATCAACAGCTACGTGGTTACTCAAAATGAAAATATCTCTTATATCTTCACAGGCATACTGCTTCCTGCTACAATGGCTTTTCTGTGTACTGAATTTAAACTATTTTTGGAAGCCAGTGAGATGTACCTTAGTAGTTTATGTAAGAAACACATGTAAAATGGTGTTTGGAAAATTAGCCTAATGAAGACATAGTACCCACTAAATAGCCTGGTTAGAGGAGCAAGAGCTGGGGCCAGCAGATGGTGCAGTGGTTATGGCGTTGGACTCCCATATGCCCTGAACCCAATGGGTTGAAACTCATGCCAGTCATATGTATGTGTGTGCCCAAGATTCTGGGAGGAGAATGAAGGAGAAGGGATTGCAGAGTGATCATCTGCACAGGGGATGATTTCTCACTTTCCCTCTCACTGTCTCTATTTCTCTCTCTCTCTCTGGCACATTCATCCTAAGTAAAAAACCTCAACAAAAGAAAAGAAGGAGCAGGATCTGGACTGGCAATGAGATTTGAAGAAGGGACTAGACAAGATTCAGAACACATGCATCAGTGCAATACTATCAGAATTTCCTCAGCAGATTATACAGAAATTGGGAATGGTGACAGTGAACTGCAGTCATCTGCCCTCTACCAACAAGGCAGGACAATCCACAGCATCCTCAGGGGGTAAGTGAAACTTGCTTTGAAGCTAACTGAAAGTTATCTGTGTCATTCTTTTTTTTTTTTTTTTTGTCCTTGTTACAACTGCTATTGCATCTCTTTAGCTTCTTGTTTGCTCAGCACTTGCTATTGGGAAGGCCCAGTGATAGATGGTTTCTTCACCTTTGCAACCCACTTTTAAACCACAATGCATGACTTCTTTTCTGGATGCATACTCTTTTTTAGACTCCACTGAAGAATGTCGTCAACTGGCATAGCCTGGTATTGGTGGCCCTGTTCCAGTTCTGGCAATTGAAATTAGAAATAGAAAACTAAGGAATGACTATGTTTGGAATACATGTTGACAAGGGATACATATGAAAATGTGCAAATGGGGATTATAAGGCTTAATAACAAAAAAATGGTTATTTTTAAAATTTCCAGCCTCATCAACTTTTTAACTTTTCCTTTATAATTGTCCCTGAGTTCTAATCATATGTCATAGTTTAAATTGGTAATAGCATGCTATGATGAACAGCCTTATACAGAACTGAGATGAGAAAGCACAAGCAGGTTACAATTGGATTTGTAGTTTAATAAGAAAAGAGAAAGCTGAGTGTCATAATCCATAACACTTCTTTCCCTTTTGACATTATCTGATTCTGTTTCTATTGTGTTTTGTCCTTTAGAAGTTTAACAGAGTTATGTGATTTATTTTTATGAAGTTTCTAGTTGACAGATATTGTCCCAGGCAAATATTGTTTCTAATCTTCATAGCAACTGTGTAAGGTCGATATTAGTATCCCCACTTTAAAGGTACAAAAACAAGGGTTCTGAAAGTAATCAGGAGATTTTCCTATTAAGTTGGTAGACTGAACAGACATGTTCTGTCCCAAAATATGATGAGAATTGTATTAAGAATTTGTTTACAGACATAAAATATAAAATGACACAGGCGATAAAAACAAAACAAAACAAAACAGCTATTAACTTTTTTGGAGGCTGAAAAACAGAAAGATGCCCAAATCCTAACTTAGACTACAGTGTGCTATTTCCCCAGCTAGCAGTGAAAGAATAAACAGCAACTCAGTATACATAAGAAAAGAAAAAAAAAAAAAGGATAACGAAATAAAGTAAGAAAAGAAATAAACATCCATAGCATAGTGCTAGCAGGTACCTGATGAAAGTAGAAGTGAAGGAACACCAGGTAGACTTAAAGGTAGTTAAAAGAGACAATTTAAATGAATGTTTATAAGTAGAAAACCAAGCTAGACAGTGTAAAAATTCTAAATACTCTAAAAAAAGGAAGATACTATAAACTGCCTGAAACAAACACACACAGTTTCATATAAAGAATCAAGAAGCAGAACGGATTCTCAGATTCTCAAAAACAAATCTGGGGAACCAGCAGTTAGCGTAATGGCTGTGTCGCTGTACTCCCACGTAGTCGACCGCGGTTCGCGTCCTGGACCCGGTGGCTTAAAACTCACTTCAGGCGCGTGTGCATGCGTGCCCAAGATCCCGAGAGGAGACTAGAGGAGAAGGGATTGCGGCGTGGCCATCCCCCCTGGGGGGTGATTTCTCGCTTTCTGTCTCTATGTCTCTCTCTGTCTGTCTGGCGAGTGCACGTGCCCTATAGTGAAAAACCTTTCTCAAAAAAAAAAAAAAAAAAGCAAATCTGAATGGTGATAAGCAATACAGCTAACTTAAAAAAAAATTGTGACAGAGTACATGTTCATGCATGAGGGAGAAAAAGAGAGATACCCTCCATGGAGTTTGGTCATGCCATAATTCACTTTCCCCAGTCCTCCCTTCTTCCATGATCCTGGGCACAAGCTTCATGTCCAGTGTATTTTAGGCCAACTAGGCTGAAGACTGGAACCACGGTCAGAATGTGGCTTCTAGCTGATATTGGTAAACTACTGGCTGTCCACAGGGACTGAGCTAATACAACTAGCTGTTAGCTTGGGACAAGTAACTGCTAACTTGAAATTCTATTCCTATCTAGTGTTGCATATTAATTTATTTTGAGGGCACAACAAACATATGTAGGACTATAAAATGTCACCTTCCATATAGCCTTTCTCAGAAAAATACCAGATGTGTGTCAACCAAAGTATGACTAACAGCAGAAGGGGAAGAAAGATAATAAAACTATAAATTAAGATAGAAGTAAGTAAAATTTTGAAACTTAAGGAGAAGTGACATTCCACATGCAAGCCCCTAGCCACAAATGACCATGGAACATTTGAAGTGTGGTTAGTCCAACTGAGATGTGCTCTATGTCAGAAGCCAACAACTTTTTCTATTAAAGGCTCAATAGTATTTTAGACTTTGTGGTCCAGACAACCCTATTATAGCAACATGAAATAGCCATTTACAAGAAATAACAATGGCAGTGACTCTCTGATATTAGACAAGATTTGGCTCTTAGGTTTGCTGATTCCTCCTCATAGTATAAAATAAACTGTGGAATTCAAAATACTGGTATAAAAATAGAATATATACAATGGTTTAAAGAGTTTGTGGAAAACTGAAATTAAAGTACTAGTTTATTTTGGTACAAAAAATTAAAATCCACACTTAGTTTTTTTTTCATAATAAACATTTCCTAAGAACTTTGAGAAAAGTTTGTTTCTATTTATTCATGGAAGCATGTGAATGAGTGTGAGAGAGAGAGAGAAAGGGAAAGACAAGGTTTTATCAATTTGGGACCCCCTTACCGAAACCCTCTAGCTTGTCAGGATATTGGGTGCCTGCATGGGCTGTTGACATGTTTCAGGGTAACTGAGGATCCAAAGCAATGGTCAGCCATGTGGCTCTGGCACTACAGGTCAGCATGCCACCACTTGTGCCACTGAGGGTGGGCCACACATGAACCTTAAAAATCCATCATAGCACTTTAAAATTATTTATATTGCTTATATGTTGGAATGATAATATTTTGGATGTATTGGGTTAAGTATAATTTATTGCTTACTTTTAAATGTGTCAACTACAGCTTGAAGTTTACATATGTGACTCCAATTTCATTTTCCTTGGCCAGTGCTACCCAGGATGATGGCCATGCTTTGTCTACAAAGGGATTCCGTCTAAACTAGAATAGGCCAAAGGCTCTTGAAGTCATTCATTCAAGAAAATTCAAGTAGTACAATATTAAATAAAACTAACCACACCAATAAGAGAATTAGGGTTAAACTAATTATAAGCTTATAGAAAACTAGGCAAATGAAAATCAAAGACAACAAAAAAACCTCAACTTCAGCAAAATCAAATCAACTACAAGAAAAGTAACATGATCTAACGCATGACTCAACTGTGAGTAGCTGCAGTCACGTGACCATATAAATGTAAACACTGATTTTTCAGTTAGCTATGATTCAACTGTGTTGGGAGGATGGGAAGTACAAAAGACAGTGTGTGTATATATGTGTGTGTATGTGTGTGTGTGTTTTGTAGAGAGAGAATACCAGAAAAGAGAAAATATTAAATAGACATCGACAATAATAATTAATATGCTCTTTAGAGACAAATGACATAAAAGTTAGCTAAAAAAATTTAACATCTTGCTTAGAAAAATTGGATGAAGAAATTTGGAGTCTTCTGACCTTTACAGTAATCTTTGTACACTTGTTTATGCAATGCATGACTAATAAGAATAAATTATATAAATAAATGCAAGAGAATAGAATTTTTATATATGGATGAAAGGAAGACAGGATAGGAGGGAGACTAGGAAGTAGATGGTAGAATTCACTCAACATCACATGACTTATGACCAGGCTGAATTCTAATCTAAGTAGACCTAGCTGCCTCCATTACATGATGCTGCCTAAATAGCTAAAAAATTAAAGTATACTCAGTAGCAGACAAACTAAATGTCGGCTGTTACACATGAAGCAAGAGCTTCAGAGCATTATCTCAGTCCTAACTTTGTGTTCTTTCACTCCAAGAAATAAATTCTTTTTTTTTTTTTAATTTTAGGCCAGCAAGCTTTCAGTTTTTATTAAAACCTAGTAACAATATCTGATTTTATAGACATCATCCCATGGTGAACATGTTTAAATAAGTGAAAGCAAACCAGTTATCCAAGTCAGTATTTTCTGCAGACTAAGCAATAATGACTACACAGAACACTATGGGTCATAACATACACTTGCTCAGTTTTCTTATAATCCATGTTATTTATCAAACTCTATCTGCTAATGCTTAAATACAGTAGATTAAGTGACTGTAGTTCTCACATCATACTTTACTTATAGAGTACCTTACTGAGTTAACATTGACAGTTTCACTGACTTTCTAAATTAGCATAATTATGTTCAAGGAACAAACTAAAAATAAAATGAAAACTGAACTCAGAAAAAGCGAACGAGCAGGAGGTTGTTTGATAGCAGGAGCGGAGCAATGCCTAAATCTAAGAAATAAATTCTAAACAAAGGGTGCCTTTCAAACTTCTGACTTATGCCAAGCAGGCCTTTGCTAAGTTCCTAAAGAGTCCTCCTCAATTGCAAAGCCAACATCTCCTTCTGGGTGTTCATTGACTCAGACCATCTTAGAGAATAACATGGGTAAAAAAGATATTCTGTAACTAGCCTTTGCCTTTCTTATAAAAATCTCGTTTTAAGCAGCAGCTTCAACTACTGGCTTTGGAGGTTGGTGCAGATTTTCATTCTATCCCCATATTTCCCAAATGACCAGAAAAAGCCCTCCCTTTCCTTTCTTTCTTCTTTTTGTAAGAGGTTTATACCTTAGGGCACATGCACTCACCAAAGAGAGAGAGAGACAGAGACAGTGAGAGGGAAAGTGAGAAATCACCCAGCAAGGGAATGACTACTCTGCAATCCTTTCTCCTCCATTCTCCCCCTGGGATCTTGGGCACATATGCACATGAACGTGGATTTTCAAGCCACTGGGTCCAGGACTTGAACCACAGTCTGTCATATGGGAGTCTAGCGACATAATCACTATGTCATCTGTTGGCCCAAAAGCCACTCTCAATAATTATTAAGAACATTAATGTTTGTTGGACGAATGCAAGCATTCTCCTCTTTATACTTTCTTTGTATTGTTACTTCTAAGCTTTTCCTTCTTCTAATCATGGAGTAGTATTCTATCAGCTTTAAATATTATAAAATGGTTTCAATTTCCAAATACATCTTGGTTTGTCATAACATAGTTTCTGTACTTGATGTTTTGATTTCTTGGATATCAAATCACCTTTACCTACTGGGTAAACCATACATTTCAAAGTTCAACTCATGTCTTTCCTTGGTGAAGATCTCCCTGATTTTTTCCCCACTATGCCTTCCTATGTGCATCTACTGTAGCAACCAGCTCTACTGTGAACCATGTAAAAGTAGGAGGTATTTCTAACCTTTAAAAAATCTTTGGTCTCTATCATAAGACCAGCATGGAAAAGGCATTCCAAAGTTCTTCTGTGAAGAGTACTAGTGAGGAAATCAGAAAAGAGAAGTGGCAAATGACTTCACATTAGCAGAAACTTCTCTTAGAAGTTACTAAAGACATTTGTGGGACACAGATGTGGCTTATTACCTGTTGATGACGTGTATAGTATTCTCAACTGGGTTGGACTATGTGTATTTGATGCTGAGTAAAGTCTCTTTACAATCTAAATGATGTATAGTGATTAAATGTATAAGTAATGATAATAATAATAATAATAATAATAAATAGTAAAGAGTTTTTAGCTTGTAGGAAGTGAAAGCTCAGATGAAGTTCATTGACACTTGGATTAAAAAAATGGCTGTGGCCTCTACCAGGTTTCTTTATGATTGGTTCAGGAATACATGTTGTAAAACCAACCATACGATGTTAATTTTAAAGGGTAATAGAAGAAAACTAGGATTTTTTAACACAGGAAAATAACAATTGTAGTATATTACATTATCAAGTAACTGCATTAGTCTTTTACTCTTGACATGAAACAGAGCATTGAGTGAACATCAAACATATCATTGACAATTCCAGACTCACTGCAAAAGCAAAGCCCAACATCTATGGGTATGAAATATCTTCCCCAGTTGAAATCAATATAAAAATGTGAAACAGACAAGATACAACTCAGCAATCTGGAGATAGAGAAAGAGAGAGAGTGTTGAGACATTGCATTCTTTTTTTTTTTTCTTTAGAGAGATTTTTCTATAGAAAACGTACACTTGCTGGAGAGAGAGAGACGGAAAGTGAGAAATGACACTTCCCCCCAGGAGGATGGCCACATTGGAATCCCTTCTCCTCTCATGATTTTGGACACACACGAACACATGACTGGCATGAGTTTTCAGTTGCCAGGTCCAGGACTCGAATGCAGTCAACTACATGGAATCCAGCAACATAACTATTATGCAATCTGCTGATTCTGAGACTTTGCATTCTTAATATCAGTGACCATAATGTCTAAACCAAAACAAAAATACAGAATTTTAGTTGAAAATGACTAAAGTGTCTTAGCATGAACAAATATCTTCTTCCTCTACCTGATTTTTCCTCCCTCTTGGAATAGTATTGAAATTTTTCACCTTTCTTATTTTAGCAAAAGTTTGGCAGTATTTATCATATACCTCTATATATTGGGTTGTTGGAAAAGTCAGGATGCATTTTTGCATATTAAAACACAGAAGAATATGTCATGACTTGTCTAATAATCCAATTACCCCTCACCTCATAACTCATCCACATAATTGCTGGACTCCCCATTATTTGGTGAATAACTTCTATCTTTTATTTACACACATCTTATGTTTGTCTCTTAGATCTCATGCTCTTTAACTCCATAAATTATTATTATTTTTTTTAGAGGTTTTTACTATAGGGCATGTGTGCTTGCCAGACAGACAGAGACAGAGAGATAGAAAGCAAGAAATCACCCCCCAGGGGGGATGGCCATGCCGCAATCCCTTCTCCTCCATTCTCCTCTTGGGATCTTGGGCACGCACGCACACGTGCCTGGCATGGGTTTTAAGCCACCAGGTCCAGGACGTGAACCGCGGTCGACTACGTGGGAGTCCAGCAACATAGCCATTACGCTAACTGCTGGTCCCACTCCATAAATTATTCAAGCTGACTTTTATCCTCCTAGAAACCATTTTTATTACATCCTTGACTTGAAGTCTTTGTTTATCATCCCAACATTTTCTTGTTTTTCTTTCTTCTTTCCCTCTCTTGCTGCTCTTTACATGGAAGCCTTCACCTATGAAGTACTATGATATTTCATATTTTTTTCTTCTACTGGCATTCTCTCCACAGAAGACAACATCACTTTGGCAAGTTCTGCTACATATAATCACTCAAAATCATGCTCCAAGTGGCACCTAGTTTTCACTCCAAGTCACAATCAGCTCTTTGGAAAATACAGTTCTGCAGTAACACCAAAGACAACATCCAGTTCATCCTTGCATAGAGAATGAAGAGAAAAAATCACAACAAATATGTCTCCAAGAGTTAAGGGAGTGAAACAAAATAATGTTCAATACACCACCTAAGTCATGGGGAAAAAAAAAAAAAAACTATTCTTCATTGTTCCTCAGACTCAGTCATTCTCCTGCTGTTTATGGTTTCAATAAATTATTCCTCAATTTTTCCCCAGAGAGGGTACATGCATTTGTGTGTGTGTGTGTGTGTGTGTGTTTGTGTGTGTGTGTGTGTGAGAGAGAGAATCCTCTTACCAATAGGGCATTGTCAAACCATAACTTTTCTCCTCCATTCCATTGGGGTTCTGGGCTTGCAAATACACATGCTTGATATGTCTCCGAAGCTGCCAAGTCCAAAACTTAGTCTGCAGTTGGCCATATCAGATCTGGCTCTCTACACACAGTGCTTAGCCACTGCACTTCAGGGCCAGCTCCCAATTACTTTTTTTCTTTCCAGTATCTGTTCCTTTTTTTTTTTTTTTTTCCTATTCTCACTATTCAGTTCATATTCTCTGCATCGTTGCAATTTAGCATTCAAATTAACTTGCTGATCTGTTTTATTTTCAATATTCAGTTTTACTTTCTCAAAATTATTCAGTTTTTTTTTTCTCATTGGCAAATATAGAAATGCCATACTCTTTTGTCCAATGGTTCTCAGCCTATGAGGTGTTCTCTTCTCACTCCTCACAGGGACATCTGTGCAGTAAAACATCTACAGCAAAGTGAACAGCCCAATGTAGCAAAATACATCTGGTACAAAAGGCCACCAGTGCCAAGGTTGAAAAACTCTGCTTTAATGTAATTTATAATATATGTCATTTAAATTTACTTGATTATTATTCTCTACTATCAACCCTATACTCTCTCTTTCTCTCTCTCACTCTTCTAATTCATGGTAGAGTACATGAATATGTATATGACAATGACAGAGAGAGAGAGAAAGAGAGAGAGAAAAGCACCCAAAACCAGATTTTGGTCATGCTGCAATCTTTATCTTCCTGTCTTCCAGCCCATAAGATCTTGGACACTTGTGTACATGTCTTGTATGTTTTAGGCTGTTCACAATGGGATTTGAATCACACTCATCATGTTAAGATCTAGCTTCCTTTGAGCAGCACATTACTGCTGTGCACCAGCCTGATATTCTTCTCAATCCGTCTATTATCCCAGAATCATGCCTAAAACACTCTAGTCTTCCTGCCAAAGAAAGAGTTTCCTTTTCTTGCCTTTGAAGTTTTTTTATAAAGATCATGTAAATCTTTTTCTTTACCATAAAATATTAATAGAGCCATAATGTTAAACAGTAATTCTGTTAGTACTATATTATTGGAAATGTAAGGCATTGTGGGAGACCTTTTCTTCTTGGGGAAAAATCATCAAACTCAGAAAAGTCCTATCATGCTTCCAGAACACAACCTACACATATAGACAGAAACCTTCCAGGACATTTTATTTATTTATTATTTTATTATTTTTTGGAAAGGTTTTTGCTATAGGGTGCATGAGCTCACCAGAAAGAGAGAGACAGAAAGACAGAAAGCAAGAAATCACCACCCAGGAAGGATGGCCACACCACAATTCCTTCTCCTCCTTTCTTCTCTCAAGATCTTGGGCATGCACACACATGTAGCGGCAGGAGTTTAAGCCACCGGGTCCGGGATTCGAATCATAGTCGACTACATGGGAGTCCAGTGACATAGCCATTACATCATCTGATGGTCCCATTTTGTTTCAAAAGAATTATTTATTATTAATTTTTATTTATTTATTTTAATTTGACCAGAGAGAGACACACAGAGAGAGAGAGAAAGTGAGAAAGCAAGCCACCAGATCCAGGACTTGAACCATGGTCGTCCATTTGGGAGTGTCCATTGCCTCAACCACCACATCACCTACTGGTCCTACCTTCCAGGACATTTTAAAATACTTAAAAGTATTTAACTAGGAGATGGTCAAATATTATCAGGGTGAATTACGCTGAATATTTAGAAGGTAGAATTTATAAATCTATCTAAGTCAGTCTTCTAAATTATGAAAAGTCACTGCCTTATACACCCCAACTGCTCATTCTCAGTTCCTTTGTTCTCCTAGGGAAAATGTTCAAAGTAGATACTGTTATCTTCAACATGCATTGTCTATAGAGAGACAGCCACCTTAGGCATTCACTGTAGAGATGAAGTGGGTTTCTTACCAGATTTCTATTGATTAGAGAACAGAGAAAATGTATACTTAGTTCCATTGATTAGAGAACAGAGAAAATGTATACTTAACATTTGCAGTTTCTATGACCCAAAACTCTAATTTAAAGATGCCAGAAATTGGAATAGGGCCTGAAATGGAACATTCATACCTAGTGATGACCAATTATGACCCCAAGTCTATTGGGAACATGTTTTAGAAAGAAAAGAAAAAGGCAAAAAATGGTGGACTTGGATAATTTCACACACAGTTATTATCTTTAGAAATGCAAAGAATTGGGGACCCTCTAGTCATGCCATACCATCACCCTATACCTCACTAACCAGGAGAATTGGGTTCTGGTATCAGCATACCTCACATCATGGATATATCCCAATCCCACCCCCAGGTTTCTCTCTAGATCTTGGATATGCACGCGCCGTGCCCGGCATGAGTCTAAGCCACCGTGTCCAGGACTTGAACCGCGGCCAACTATATGGGAGTTCAGCAACGTAACCATTATGCTAATTGCTGGTCCTATCAGATAGGAAATTTTATGACCAAAGCAATGGAGAGTTAAAACTGTTGACCAAGAATGGTGAAATTATGGACCATAGAGCTGAAGCTGAATTGAATGTTTCCATCAGCTAAATAGGAAAATGAATTAATAATGCGGGACAGTGAGGTTTATCAGTAACTACACACTAGAAACACAGTAAAAGATATTTTGAACATAGGACATAGGAATGATGAGCTCACAGGTGGTATGGAGGTTATGACAGCCAGGTCCTACATTGCCAACTAGGTAGTTCAAATTCCAGAAATAGTGGCTTGAAAACACGCTTAGTGCATGTATAAAAGGAAAATGGCAGTGAAGGCATTGTGGCATGCCCAGCTCCCCTAGAGAATACTTTTTTTTTGAGAGTTTTTGTTTTGTTTTGTTTTTGTTTTTTTTTTGCTATAGGGCACGTGCACTCGCCAGACAGAGAGAGACACAGAGATAGAAAGCAAAAAATCACCCCCCAGGGGGGATGGCCACTCAATATATACTGACTATCATCACTATATGGTAGAGACTGAAATATTAAAGGGCATAAAAGTAGTAAAAATGGTTCTGGATGCTAAAGACAGTGTGTGGGGAGAAGGGAAGAGTATAGAGAAGGATATCATGAGAACGAATACAGGCATGACATTTGTGGGACACAGAAATGGTTTATTACCTGTTGATGATAACATGTATAGTATTCCCTAGTGGACTGGCCTGAGAAGTATTATATATTCAGTAAATTATCTTTGCAATCCAAATGATGTATAGTGATTGAATGTTTTTTTTTTTTAAATGAGAACAAATATAATAACAATAATCTAAAAAATGAAAAACTATTTGATGATGATATGAATACTAATGTCTTTGTCTTGACTTATATGCATGGTAATCATCCTGGCAAAAGAAATGATATACACCATAAAGATATATGTGATTAAATCTAATATTAAAAAAAATTAAATAATCAATACAAAAAAAGTTACATATTGTGACAAGAATGTTAGGTGATCATTAATAGTCTTATATGCTTTTTTCACCTTGGGCAAAACTCTTTTCTATATTATATAATGAAAGGCAAATGAACTAAAATGCTAACAGACTTCCAGGCTTGTTATGAGATCTCGCAATGTCTGTCTATTTGATCAAGGCTGTTAAGCTGAAGACGATCCAGCTGGAGACTCCAAAATCATGGTGGAGCCACTTGATGAAGTCTAACTCTCTGAGTGGCTAAGTGGTGCAGAGCCTCCTCACTCCCAACCTCATCTAGTGGTCAGGAGTATGAGCTGAAAATAAATTTTTGCTGTTTGTCCATGAAAACTGGGTGTTGCTTGTTACAGTCTTTGGTATTGGGACTTGCAGATGGCATAATGGTTACGTCAACCATGATTAAAGTCACAGACCCAGGAAAAGTTAAATATATGTATATATATGTATGTGTACATATATATATATACACACACATATATATATACACACACACACACACATATGTGCTCACTGAAAAGACAAGAGAGAGACAGAGAGGCAGTAAGCAAGAAACCATCTCCCAGGGGGAGATGGCCACTCCGCAATTCTTTTTTCTCTATTCTCCTCCCGGGATCTTGGACACACACACACACACACACGTGCACACACCCAGCATGAGTTTAAGCCACTGAATCTGGGACTTGAACCGCAATCGACTACATGGGAGTGCAGGGATGTAGCAATTACGCCAACCAATGGTAGACATAAATAAGTTTAAACATAAATAAGTTAAATATAAATGAATGTATGTTTAAACATAAATATTTGTTTATTTTCATTTTCTTATAGGATGTATGCACTAGATGTAGAGAGACAGAGAGATATGGAAGTGGGTTAATGACAAAGTATTCCTGGGACCAGCAGTTAGCGTAATGGCTATGTCGCTGGACTCCCACGTAGTCGACCGCGGTTACCATCCTGGACCCAGTGACTTAAACTCACGCCGGGCGTGTGTGCGTGCGTGCCCAAGATCTCGAGAGGAGAATGGAGGAGAAGGGATTGTGGCATGTTCATCCTCCCTGGGGGATGATTTCTCGCTTTCTGTCTCTCTCTGTCTGTATGGCGAGCGCACGCACCCTATGGCGAGGGAGGAGGAACCTCACAAAAAAAAAAGAAATGTCTCTGGTATTTTAATTGGAATTACATTAAACATGTAGACTAATTTGAGTAGAATTGTCATTTTGATTATGTTAATTCTTCCAATCTAGGAACATAGGATGTCCTTCCACTTTTTTGTGTCCTTTT
>NW_006159800.1:1037811-1082049 GCF_000334495.1 Tupaia belangeri chinensis | reverse complement strand
CAATCCCTTCTCCTCCATTCTCCTCTCGGGATCTTGGGCATGCACGCACAAGCGCCCGGCGTGAGTTTTAAGCCACCGGGTCCGGGATGAGAACCGCGGTCAACTACGTGGGAGTCCAGCAACATAGCCATTACGCTAAATGCTGGTTCCCTTTCTTGAGATATTCATAGTTTTCTTTATAGAAGTCTTTGACTTTCTTAGGTTTATCCCTAGGTATTTTATACTATTGTGGCTATGGTAAAAGGGTTTCTTTTCTTCAAATCTACTTCATCCACCTTGTTGTTTGTATATAGAACTACTATAGATTTTTGGATGTTGATTTTGTATCCTGCCACTTTACTGTATTCATTTAATATGTTGAGAAGTTTTTTCATGGAATCTTTTGAGTCATCTAAGTATACCATCATGTTATCTGCAAATAAAGATATTTTCAACTCTTCTTTGCCTATATGAATGCCTTTAATATTATTCTCTTTTTTGATTTCATTTGCTAAGACTTCTAGCACTATGTTAAAAAGCAGTGGAAAAAGTGGACAGCCTTGTCTATTATCCATTTTTAGTGGAAAAGCTTTTAGCTTTTCCTCATTAAATATAATGTTAGAGATAGTTTTTTCATATATGGCTTTTATTGTGTTTAGAAATGACCCTTCCATACCAAGATTGCTGAGAGTCTTAACTATGAAAGCATGTTGTATTTTATCAAATACTTTCTCTGCATTAATTGAAAATACCATTTTTTTAAATCTTTCTTTCTGTTATTATGGTGTGTTATATTTATGGTCTTGCACATTTGAACCACCCTTGCATCCCTGGAATAAAGCCTACCTGGTTGAGGTGAATACTCTTTTTTATACATTGTTGGATACAATTTGCAAGTATCTTGTTGAGAATCTTAGCACCTATATTCATTAGAGATATTGGTCTCTCTTTTTTTTTTTTTTTTCCCATGTCTTTATCTGTTTTGGGAATGAGGATGATGGAGGTTTCATAAAATGAATGTGGAAGGTTTCCGTCCTTTTGGAACTTTATAAACAGTTTGAGCAGAATGGGGGTTAACTCTTCCTTAAAAGTTTTGTAGAATTCAAACATGAAGCCATCAGGACCTGAGCTTTTCTTTGTTGAGAGATTTATTACTGATTCAATCTCATGGGTTTTATGGGTCTATTCAGGTTTTCCATGTCTTCCTGACAATCTTGGTAGATTATATGCATCCAGGAATTGGTTCATCTCCTCCATTTTCTCTTGTTTTTTTTTTTTTTTTCTTGCATATAGTCGCTAATAGTATCCTCTAATGATGTTTTCTATTCCTATTGTGTCTGTTGTAATGTTGCCTGTTTCATTACATATTTGATTTATTTGGTTACTCTCTTTCTTTTCCTTTATTAGTATAGTGTAGCTAGTAGTGTATTGATCTTGTTAATCCTTTTTCTTTTTTTTTTTTTTTGGAGAGGTTTTCGCTATAGGGCGCGTGCGCTCGCCAGACAGAGAGACAGAGAGACAGAAAGCGAGAAATCACCCCCCGGGGGGATGGTCACGCCGCAATCCCTTCTCCTTCATTCTCCTCTCGGGATCTTGGGCATGTACACACACGCGCCCGGTGTGAGTTTTAAGCCACTGGGTCTGGGACACGAACTGTGGTCAACTAAGTGGGAGTCCAGCGACATAGCCATTATGCTAACTGTTGGTTCCCAATCTTGTTAATCTTTTTAAAGAAACAGCTTTTGGTTTCAATTATTTTCTGTATAGTTGGTTTATTTTCTATTTTATTTATTTCTGTTCAAATCTTTATTTTTTCTTTTTGTCTGTCATCTTGTCATTATTGCTGTTGTTGTTTCCCCAATTCCCTAAGGATGATGTTAGGTTATCTACTTTTCACCTTTCGGTCTTTTTTTTTTTTTTTTAGTGCACACTAATTCCTATGAATTTCCCTCTTGTGACTGCTTTTGTGTTGCTCATAGGTTATGAAAACTCGTGGATTGATTATCATTTCTTTCCATAAATGTTTTGATTGCAGACTTAATTTCTTCAGTCATTAAAAAGTTATTTGGGGGACCAGCAGTTAGCCTAATGGCTATGTTGCTGGACTCCCATGTATTTGACTGCGGTTCGAGTTCAGGACCTGGTGGCTTAATCTCACGCTGGACATGTGTGCATGTGTGCCCAAGATCCCAAGAGGGGAATAAAGGAGAAGAGATAGCCACTTGGCCATGCCCCCTGGGGGGTAATTTCTCTCTTTCTGTCTGTCTGTCTCTGTCTTTGTGGTGAGTGCACGTGCCCTAGAACAAAAACCTCTCAAAAGAAAAAAAAAAAGGCAATTTAAAGTAGTTTGTTTCGTTTCCATGTGTTTGTGTATTTTTGACAATTTTTCTTGAAATTACTATAGAGCTTAATTCCATCTTGGTCAGAGAAGTTGCTAGATATAGTTTCTATGCCTTTAAGCCTGTGAAAGTTTCATTTCTATCCTATCATATGATCAATCTTTGAAAAAGTTCCAAGTCAAGGTGAGAAAAATGTATATTTTGTGGTCTTAGGGTGAAAAGTTCTATGAATGTATGTCAAGCTCATTTGATTTATAGTTTCGTTTAGGTCCTGTATCATTTTGTTTACTTTTTGTCTAGAAGATCTTTCTGAAGGCATTAATGGGGTATTGAGATCTCCAGTATTTCTAGTGTTGCAACCTATTTCTCCTTTTAGCTCCACTAGTCTTTCCTTCACATGTTTAGGTGCTCCTGAGTTGGGTGCATAGATATTTACAAGTGTTATATCTTCTTGATGAATTAGTTCATTTACTACTGTATAATGCCTTTCCTTGTTTATTCTTACAGTCTTTATCTTAAAGCTTATTTTGTGTGAAATCAGCATCACAACTCTAGCCCTTTTTAAATTTCCATTTGCATGGAGTATCTTTTTCAAGCCTTTCACTTTTAGTCTATGTATGTTTTTATTCATAAGGTTCATTTCTTGTGGGAAACAGATGAAAGTTTTCTTTCTTTTTTTTTCCATTCAGCTAGTCTGTGTCTCTTGATTGGAGATTTAATCTATTCACATTCAATGTTGTTATTGATCTTTCTGGACATGTTCCTATCATTAATGAGCCACTTTATTGTTGTTTCTTGTTTTATTATATCCATCCATCTGACTTTTTAGTTTTCTTGGTATAGCATTCCCTTCAGTCCCTCTTGAAGAGCTAGTCTGGAGTTCATAAATTTTTTCAGGTTTTGTTTATCTGAGAATGTTTTTATCTGTTTTCCCATATTAATAATAATTTTACTGGATACAGTATTCTTGGATGAAATTATTTTTTAATACTTTGAGTATATTTTCCCATTTTTTCCTTGCCTGCATAATTTTGGAAGAGAGGTTTGATGTTAGCCTAATGGGATAAACTTTGTAACAAACTTGACATATTTCCCTCTTCCCAATTTTAGGATCTTGTTTTTGTCTGTCATTTTGGCTAATCCAGCTATGATGTGCCTTGAAGATCTTCTTGGGTTGACTCTATCTGGGGTCCTATGTATACTAGGACCTGGATATTTAAATGAGTCTATAGGTCTGGAAACTTTTCTTCCTGGATACTATGGAATGAATATCAATACTCTTATTTTCTTCCTCTTCTGTGATACCAATGATCTAGATGTTCTACTATTTCTTATATATTATTCTCTTTTCTTAGTTGTTTTCTCTGTCTTTTTTGATAATTTTTTCAAGGTCAAATGTTTTTTTTTTATTTTTCTACATTCAAGATTTGATCTTCTGTGTGATCTAGTCTACCTTTAATATTTTTGAGGGAGGTTTTAATTTCCTGTATCACATTCTTCATCCCTAACAATTCCATTTGATTCTTTTTTATGATGTTTATTTCTTCTTTCAAGTAGTGAAAGGACTTCCTTATCTCCTGGAGTTTGTCATCTCTTTTTTCTCGCATCTCACTTAGTTTGGTCACTACAAATATTCTGAATTGTTTATCTGACATTTCTATGACTTCCATTGTGTTGTCTGTGAGTGATGAGGAATTGATATTTTCCCTTGGGGGAGAGTCATTTTGCTGCTTACTCACCTTTCTTGTGCCTCTGCAGTACTTCCTAGTTATCTGGTGATCTATATGTTTCTTCCTAAATTTTTCAAGGTATTGTCGAATATTCAAAGGGTGCAGGAATAGGAAATTGGCAATCTCTCTTCACTCTGCCTCCCTGTTGCTTACCAGCACCCTGCACTGTTATCACTGTTCCTGAGTGACCCAAAATCCTCCCAGTTACTAGAGAGCAGGTGTCCCTTAAATTGAGCTGCTGAGCTTCAAGTCAGTACCAATAAAAAGGGACCATGTGGTGTTGTGAGCTATACTAAACACCAAAGTCTTGAAAGTCCAAAGGTAAACTGGGGAAAGGATGAGCCATGGGTCACAGCCGTTAGCCCTACAGCAGTAGGCAGCCCACCTTCTGGCAAGGCCCCTGGCTGGAACAGGTATCTGAATGGGTCTGGGAGGGGTGCAAATTAATCTCCAAGTCCCAAGAAACAAACCTGAGATTCCAAAGGTAAGTGAGGGAGGGGCCAATATGTATTTTTCAGCTAGTCATTTAAACTCCGTAAGCCTCAGTGATGTCATCTGTAAGGTAATCTTAATAATGCCTAACTCATAGTTATCATGAAAAATAATGGGTTAAAAAATATATGGTATTTTTACCCATAGTGATTACTATGTCACAGATGCATGGAGCATAGTAAGCACTAAATATGTATTATGACTACTGTTATATTATTATATAATGGTATCAGGTGTGTACTACATATATATATATATATATATAATTTTAAGAGATATTATTTTATTATAGGGTGTGTGTGCCAGTCACAGACAGAGAGACAGGAAGCAAGAAAGAAATCACCCCCTGGGGGATAGCCAAGCTGCAATCCCCTCTCCTCCATTTTCCTTAGGATTTTGGGTCCACACTCCTAGGTCCCTGGTATGAGTTTTAAGCTGCCCAGTCCAGGACTCGAACCATGGTTGACTATGTGGGAGTCCAGTGATATAACCATTACTCCATCTGCTTGTCCCCCAGGTACCATATTTTAAGTAAAGTATAAAACTTTGTGCTGCAAATGTTTACATATTATTTTATGCTTCATAACATTCCTATGAAGTAAATACCATGACTACATTTTGAAGAAGTAGATAATTTGATTACACAGACCGTAAATATCCTTGCTGAAAAAGAAACCCAGGCCAATGTGTTTCTACACCCATGACCTTTATAGTACTCAAGGTTCCCTATGCATGCCATTTACTAATAGTTAAGGGTCTCTTTTTGTATGTGTGAATGTGTCTATGTGTGTGTTATGCCTATATGTACGTGTATCTCTGTGTGTAAGTGTATGTGTATGTGTAAACTCTTCTCATTATGGGTCTCCATAAATGATATGACTACCCAATCTTTCTACATTCAAAGATTAATGGGTGTGCCCAGGCAAACTTCTGCTAAATAGTTAATTTATTGTAATAAGGAAAGGTATTAATCATTTCCAAAATAACTGCGTAGAATGATAGTATAAAACAAAATTTAATTAAACCTAAGAAATATAATCTAAAACGAATGGGCGGTTGGCAGGTGGTGTGGTGTATAAGGGTGATAGACTCCCACATGGTCAATTATGGCTTTAGTCTTGTACTTGGTGGCTTACTTTCTCATTTTCCCTCTTTCTCTCTGTCTCTCAAATTAAAAAATATGATAATAACGAATAAAGTTAAGTAAAAATAATTCTTAAAAAAATACTACTGATAGGGGCCAGCAGTTGGCATAATGGTTATATTTCTTGCCTCCCACATTGTTGACTGCATTTTGAGTCCCAGACCTGGTGGTTTAAAACTCATGCTGGATGTATGTGTATGTGTGTGTGTGCTCAAAGTTCCTAAAGGAGAATGGAGGAGAAGGGATTGTGGTGTGTCTATCCCCACCAGAGGGTGATTTCTCACTTTCTATCTCACTGGTGAATGGATGTGCCCTATAACAAGAATCTCTCTTTTTAAAAACAAAAAAGCTATTAAAAAAAAAACCCTATTGATGAAAATAATTTAGTCAACTGTGGATAATATTCCCGAGAAATTTGAAAGGCTTCAGTCATAATATTCCAATCATTCTATTATAATTTAAGCAAACAGAATAATTCTAACAAGTTTTGAACATGCCACATATCTAAAGAGAGAGAGAGAGAGAGAGAGAGAGAGTTCTTTGAACTTTTAGATTCATCAAAGGGAATTATTACTTTGCTCATATACACTTTGTAAATGGGAAAAAAAAAGGACAAACATTGGTAGTTTCTCTACTTTTCTTTCACACACACACATACACACAAACACACAAACACACAGTGTTCTGGATACTCCTGTGTCTGTATATTTACCTTACTATTTTCTTGTATTTGGCACATCTTATTTATTTTAATTATGTGTCCTTTTTTTTTCAGCCCAGCTCTTGGATAGTGCAAGTTTCTGAAGCAGTGTGAGGTGGCAAAACATGGACTGTGAATTATTGTAGATGCCAAGATGTTGATCTCCTTAGCCTTGAAGCATCTGGAACTCCTCCTTAATTTAATCAAATATCACACACATACTATGGTTTAAGGAGGACTTAATGGGAGAACTTCGTAAAGTACTGCTATCCCCTATGCTGACCATCACTTCTTTTGACATAGGAAGTCACTGTTCTCCCATACCCAGCACAGCCTTACTATGTTGAGAATCGTCATCATTGTTGGTTTGTCAATTTTTTGTTTAAAATTTTATATTTATTTATTTTGTACAATTTTTAGAAAGCAAAAATTAAAGAATACCATTTTTGTTGAATGTACTTATGCTTTTAATTGATTTAACTTAGAAAAATATAGTTCGTGGGTTTATTGAGTACACAATTATTAGTGCTTTTTAAAAACTAATTAATTAATTATAATTGCCATGAGGTATGTGTGCTTTCTGGAGAGAGACAGAAACACAGAGAAAGAGAGAGAGAGAAAGTCATGAGACACTCTGCCATTTCTCCACCTTGTTGGGATTTGGGACACACACACGCATGTATACACACATACTCCTGATCTGCTTTTCAAGTTTCTGGGGCTGGGATTGAAATTTTGGTAGGCTATGAGTGTTTTAGGTTAAAACTTCTGATTATATCTTTATCTCTTGAATTCTACCTCACAAATGACCTCCTTTGACTTTTTGCCATGTTTTATCAGGATCTAAAGATGAACTATATCTCGACTATTTCCCTTTAGTCTTCTATTTCATTTGTGTCACTAAGTTTCAAATGTCGATATTTCTAATTAAGTTTGTTTTTTTACATACTTGTCAGTATATGACACAATAGGCTATTAAATCTCTTTGAGGGTGGAAATTATCCCTTTTTAAAAGTACCTTTATTTGACCTACAGAATCATTTTTCAAACATACAAACTCTTCCTCTAATTATTCTGTTTTCTCAGAATTAGTTCCCTTAGATGTTAGCTGTTTGAGAATTTTTAACAGAATTATTTTATTTAACTTTGTTTATTATTATTATTAACTTTGTTTATCATTATTTGACCACAGAAAAAGAGAGAGAGAGCAAGAAATAAAACTGACAGAACCAGGACTCAACCATAGTCTGTCATGAGGAAATCTAGTGCCTTTAACCACCATGCCATCTACCAGACCCGGAGATATGGTTTTCCTCACTGTGTTCTGGAGTCCCTTTATAGCATCACTGTAGGCACAAGCTGTATCTATACATGGTCCCCTGGGTGGTAGCGTGGAATAAGGTGGAAACCTGTACTGAGAAATGGGTAGTACCAGTATTCTGTCCTCTCAGTGTACTGGCACCACGTAAATGGTCATCTTATGACTTACTGGGAGATATGCTGGAACTCTCTATTCCCACCATTGTTCCTGGAGGCTTTGCTATTCTCACACCTATGAGATGAACTCCACAGGAACAAAGGCATTAATGGCATTATCTCTTACCAATGATAGAAATCTATTTTTTCTGATTCAATTTCTAGAGCTATTTATGATTCAGAAATGCTTCAGTTTAGTTTGCTAATGGCATCTCTTTGTTTTCCAGAATATTAGATTTTCAGAATATTATATATCATATTTAATCTAATCAAAGGATGTCTTTTCTTTCTTCCTTCCTTCCTTTATTTCTTTTTCTTTCTTTTCCTTTTTTTTTTTTTCAGAGCCAGCAAGGCTTTATTTTGAAAGAGAGAATTAACTGAATTGTTTTTTTGTTGGAGACATGGGCAAGTGGATGGATTTCAGGCAGCAGACTCACTCCAAAGTTGAGTTGAGGGCTAGGGCAACCCTCAGGTATGTTTCCCATGCCTTCTGCTCCCCTAAAAAACTGCTTCCCTCACCTCAGGTAGCCACAGGCAGAAGGCAGGCAAGGAGGGGCTAGAGTGGCCATCCACTTGGGCAGGACATCAGTGGTCTTAGACAGGATCTTCTTACTGCTGGTTTCAATCTTCTCTCAACTGTGGTCTTAGTGGAACGTTTGCAGTTGAAGGACCTGGAACCCTCATCAGAACCATAACTGGACTGAATGGAGTTCTAGAGGCAGTTGTGGCTCAAGAGACCCTCTCAGGCTGAGTTCATCCCTACTGAGTAAGCAGTTGGCATCTTCCTAAAGACCCTCAAAGCTGATCCCCTCGCCCTCCAGCAACTTGCAGTAGGTGGCAGCCTTGATGTTAAGCTGGATGCACATAAGCTCATAGTTTTGTGCCATATCTTTCTAGGTTCCTTGCAGAACCTCTCAATCTTGGCCAGCTGGGCCATGGTGTCCTCATGGCCAGCTTGCCACACAGCTCTGCATCAGCCACCCATCCTCTAGAGAAGTCTAGGGGCCCTGAAACCATTAATGTCAGCCTGGAACCAGTTAATGTTCCTACTCATTTGGAGATCTTTGCACCACATAGGTCATCTCCATGTTTCTTGGCCAGTATCTGCAACATCTCATGCTTGTTCTGGTACCTACTCTGGGTCTCAGCCCAGAGAGAATGTTGTACATGTCCAGGGAGTGACTTGAACACCACCACCGATGGTCTGAGATCCAGAGTTTCCTCTTCATTCAGCTGCTCAATGGAGTTGACCTTGTCTTCCAGGTCTTTTGGGCAAGACTCTAACTCCACCTTGCTCTTCTAAACTTCATCTACATCCTTCTTGATGAAGACAAATTTTTTTTTAGAGGTTTCTACCATAGGGTGTATGCACTCTCCAAAGACATAGAGCCAGAGAGATGGCAAGTGCAAAATCACCCCCAAAAGGGAATGACCACATGACAATTCCTTCTGCTCCATTCTCCTCATGGGATCTTGGAAATCCACATACATGTGCCTGGGGTGATTTTCAAGCCACCAGGTCTAGGATTCAAACTAGGGTCGGCCATGTGGGAGTACAGGGGAATAATCACTATGCCATCTGCTGGCTTTCAAATTATTTTTTATCTCCTCTTCCTTGTTATTATTGCTGAAATCCTCCACCAGCCCCTATGTGTTGCCAGGCTCTGTCTCCAGCTTCTGCTTCTCCAGTCCAGTGTTCTCAGCTGTGGGAGAAGGCTGTCGATGGAGCTCTGGAACATACTGCCCACATGGTTCCAACCATCTGCTGCTGCAGGAAGGTCTCCAACATCTTGTTCAGTTCCTCAAAGAGACAACATTGTCCATGAAGTAGGCAGATGTGTTGCCTAGGGGCTTGATCTACTTCTCTTAGGTGTTGTACAGCATGGAGGTTGGAGTCCTCCAACAGTTATGGGAACTCAGCAGATTCTGGTTCATTGTGATGGCTACAATGTGCCTTGTCCACCTCTGGTCCACCTAGGAGATGCTGAAGAAGCTGGTGCAGTCTCCAGGTACATGGGCATAGAAGCTGCTGCTATGGAGGTCTTGGGGTAAAGATGAATGGCTTGTAGAACTTCATCTGATATACATGGTTGAGCTGGAAAGGAGACAAGTTGGAGGATTCAGACAAATTTGCAAAGGCACTGAAAAGCTGCTTCCAAGTTTCTTCTCATTTTTTTAACAACTACAGTCTTACGGCATCTATATTCTTGATTAATTTTTAAAAATATATTTCAATATACTTATTAGAAACTTTTTCTCCCCCATTTAATGCTTATTTTAAGGGTCAGCTCTTTCATAATATCTGCTAATTTTATAAAATATTTCATGTTGGAAGCTATCAATTTCACACTTATAAAATGGGAATAATATTACAAGCTTTAGAAAGTTGAGAGGAACTTTACATTAAATCTGATATGTAAAAAGGTAAGCAGTGATCTCTAAATGAGAGTTTCAGTAAATGTCACTTTCATACCTGGACATGTTCCTAATGTCTAAATGGGGGGTCTTCAAAAAGTTTATGAAAATATGCATATTATGCATGGATTTTATACTAACTTGTTATAACAAAGCTGAACTTGACTTAGTTGGAAGCACAAAGAAAGATGAGACATCTGATCAAAGCAAAGTTCTTATCAAAGCAACATGAAAGTTGTTAATATTAAATCAAGAATAAATATCAATTTTGGGTGAAGTTTGGGTGAAAAAACATGATGCTTTATGTAAAGCTTATTGTGAAAATGACCCCAAATAAATTAGCATTTTAAAAATGGGTGACTCATTTCAAGAAGGGATAAGAATATCCTAAAGATGATAGCTATAGCAGCAGACCATTCACATTAATTTACAAGGAAAACATTAATCTTGTTTATACCCTAGTTGAAGAATACTGGCTACTAAAGGCAGAAACTGCAGCCAACATCAGATATCTCAACTGGTTCACATTTATATTCCTAACTGCAAAGTTAAAATTGTGCATATGTTCTCTTCAAGATATGTCAAATCTGTTGCACCCTGATTAGCTACAGACAAGTGCAGAACATCCAATGGAAATTTTAAACAAATGAGACCAAAATCTTGAAGCAGTTCTTCAAAGAATTGTAACAGTAGATGATACATGATTTTAATAGCACAATCCTAAAAACAACACAATCAGAGCAGTGGCAACCGAGAGGCAGAAGTGATCCAGTTGAAGTACAAGTGGACTGGTCAAGAGCAAAGGTCAGAGAAGCAGTTGTTTGGGATACTTGAGGCATTTTGTAGGTTGATTTCCTGGAGGGCCAAAGAGTGATAACATCTACTTGTTGAGATAATGTTTTGAGAAAGTTAGATAAAGCTTTAGCAGAAAAATGCCAAAAGCATCAACATCACCAGAGAGTTCTCCAGTGTTATGTTCCCTGCTCATGCCTCTCATCAAACAACGGCACTTTTGCAGGAATGTTGATGGGAAATCATTAGGCATCCACCTTACAGTACTGATGTGGCTTCTTCTGACTTCTTTCTGTTTTCTAATGTTAAAACCATCTCTAAAGCGCTCCTTGTTTGTTTTTGTTAATAATGAAAAAAAGACTTCATGACTCTGTTTTCTAATGTTAAAACCATCTCTAAAGTTCTCCTTTTTTTTGTTTTTGTTAATAATGAAAAAAGACTTAATGATATGGAACACATAGTTTTTTAGGGATGGATTAAAGGGCTGTTGTCATCACTTATGAAGCTGTCTTAAACTTGACAGGACTTAAGGAATAAAGTTTGTATTTCTCAGCTTTATCTTCTAATTATGTTTTCCTGTGAACTTTTGAGCTCCCTTCATATGTTCCACTCACCACATTAGAAACAGATCTGTTTCTAATGCCTCTGGAGGCACAGAGTACTATTGTACACTTTTTGTCAACTCTGAAGTGCGTAATGTAGGACATATGGTTTAAAGAAGGCTGGTTGAGTAAGGGAATTATGTAGAAAGATAATATTCTGTAAAGTGGCAACAAGTGCTGAATCTCAAGCACTCAAGTGATGACAGAAGCCAATGAGAGGAGCTTCTTTTCCTAGATCCCATGACAGTTTTCTGCATAGTTGCTCAACCTACCCTTTATGCTCTGACCTCTGTTCACTATCTCTTTACTCTAAGTAATTGTAAAGAAAAAAAACATGACCACACTTTTAATTGCTACATTCTTTCACTACTGGAAAGTGATAAAATGATTAAAGTACACAATAAAGTGTACATATACATATATATATATAAATATATATGTATATACACACACACACACACACATATGCGATGACTTCCCATTTTTATATATGTTCTGTCCTTTTTTCCTATATATATTTTCCCATATATATATGTGTGTGTGTACATATATATGAATATATATTTTCCCCTATATCTATACCTGTATATATGCTATATATGAATGTATATATATGTGTGTGTGTGTATACATAGAGAACATGTGTATATATAAAGGACACAGCATATATAAAGAACAGAAGTCATAAGTCATTTTCTATCACTTGCCCTTATGAAAGGCTGTCTTTGAGAAGAGATTCTACTAAAAGATTGCAGGCTGTTCATATCAGAAAGCATCTTTAATTATGACTATTTAGAGAACTCTCAGTACTAGCTAAAATATTTGGTTTTAAATAACAGTAACCTATCTGCACAGCCTTATGCAATTATGAAATTTATCTGTGCAAATAATAGGAAGACTTGAGTTATCACAGATTAGAATAGACTGAGAACCTAAATTTTTCTGCCTCTATTCTGCAATTTACATTGCTGGCTATACCTTGAATCTTGTTCTTTGTTTGTAAGACAAATTTAGTGTTCCTTAGTTCTTTATTGATATCTTAAGGGAACTAAAGCCATTAGTTCTCTTAATCTTTCTTAAGTGCTTGAAAAATATTTACTCAAATTTATTTATTTTTAAATTTGCCGGAGATTGCATGTACTTACCAGGAAGAGACAGAGAGGTAGAAGAAAATTGAGAAAAAATCTTCTATGTAAGATGGCTATGCCACAATCCCTTTTCCTCTATTTTTCCATCTTTTCAGAATTTTTGACACACATGCACACATGCCTAGTGTATTTTTCAAGTTATCTTATCCAGGACTTGAACTAGGTAGTTAGTCATGTGGGATACAGCTGTCTTAGCTACAATACTACAGGCTAGCCCTGTTTCCTCAATCTTGAAGTAATATTGCCTTACATTTCATTGGTCAGGATTTAGTTACCTGCTATTTCTGAACCAGTTGTCATAAAATTATCTCTAGATCAGTCAGGCAACCTTGTTAGCACAATTTCCCAAATGGCATTGCTGTTATTTATGTGACTTAACCACAATACCTTCTGCACTTATGATTTACCTATATTATCTCTGTAATTAATTTCTTTACTTGTAATTTGAATGCCTGTATTTCTATTCTTTCTAACAAATACAAAGTAAATTTAGTATTTATCATGAATTTTGGATTTGGGAGTAGCATTTAGACACCATTCTGAAATTCTTAAAAATCTAAGTGCACATGTCTAAATATTTTGATTGAAAACTTAAATGCTTTGTAATTGGTAAGAAATCTTATTATCTATTATCATTTCAAATCTTATATAGATAGAGATACTCTTTTCATGATCAAATGACTTGTCTCACTTTAGGCAATATAATATCTGGTCAAATTCTACTCTCATATGGAATGTAAAAGTTGAACAGTATTTTAAATGTCTAAGTGTTTTTGAAAGTGAGGAATTTGAATTCCATGGTAGCCACATAAACACTGAAGTATATTTTGGGTTATCTGAGGTGGAAAAATGATAAAGTCTTTTGGGATTTGATGCTTACGTAATGTTAAATCCAAAATATCCTTTAATCTCTTGAGATTCTCAGAAAACAGAGCAGCACACAACTTGACAAGAGATTCTTGGATGCTATAATCCTTAGACTTTGCTTCATGTTTTGTTTTGTCTTTCTAGGAGTCACATTTTTTTTATAGTTTAAGTGCTTTATATCAATAAGAAAACTGTTCACCTCTCAAGTTTGTATTGCATTTTTAAAAAATTTTACAACTCTTTTTTTCATATTTACGGTGGATGTCCATATTTTCAACCTTAATGCCGGTAGAACACTATAACATTGTGATACTTCATAGCTTATAATTAGATGGAAAAATAAGTCTTAAACATACTAAAATATTTATTATTGTAAAAGTCAGAGATTCCAACTAAGCATTAAACACAAGAAATAAGAAAATGGTAATAAAAATGGCAGAAGATATGACAGAAAAGTGTTTGTATAGATAAAATGCTAAAATAAAAAAAGCTAAGAAAGACAAATAACAAGTGGAATTTTTAAATTTCACTCTAGTGATAGCTATCCTGGACTCATTTATATTCTTGAAATGCTTCAAATACATTCCAGCCTCAGTGTCTTATATAACAAATGTTGTACAAGCAAAGACAAGCTTGTCTTTTTCTTTGTTTGTCTGTTTGTTTATTTATCTAGGTTTTTGCCATAGAGTGTGTACACTTTGTAGAGAGACAGAGATAGAAAGAGGGAAAGTGAGAAATCTTCCTCTAAGGGGGACGGCTATGTCACTCACGATCTCTTCTTCATTCTCCTCTCAGGATTTTGAGCTCTCAAGTACATGCACCTAGAGTGATTTCTAAGCCACTAGGTCTGGGACTTGAACCACAGTCAGCCATGTGAGAGTCCAGCACCTTAACTACCACACCATTTTCTGGCCTTCTTTGTCTGTAATGAGTAAAAGAGATACTAAACTGGGTGACCCAGTGGCATGGAGGTTAAGAAACTCTATTCCACATGGCTGACTCAGCATTTTGAGTCCCAGACATGGTGACTTGAATATCATGGTGGGCATGTGTCTATACATGTGCCCAACAACTTGGGAGGAAAATGGAGGAGAAGGGATTATGGTGTGGCCATACTCCCTGAAGGGGTGGTTATTTGTCACTTTCTCTCTCTGTCTCTGTCTCTGGCAAGTGCATGTACTCTATTTATTTTCTTTTGAGAGTTCTTTGCTATAGGGCACGTGTGCTTGCCAGAAAGACACAGAGAGAGAGAGACAGAAAGCGAGAAATTTCCCGTCAGAGGGCATGGCCACGTCGCAATCCCTTGTCCTCCATTCTCCTCTTAGGATCTTGGGCACACATGGACACACGCCAGGATGAGTTTAAGCCACCAGGTCCAGGACTCAGAAAGTGGCTGACTACATGGGAGTTCAGCGACATAGCCATTACTCTAACTGCTGGTCCTGCATGTACCCTATTTAAAAATAAAACCAAAAACCCAAAAACTAAATAAAAGGATACTAAACTGTATTTCTATCCATATAAATGGAACTTACTTTTGATGAAATTATGGATGGTGACTATCAGAACTTCAAAACCCAGATAAATCTTGGAACCAGCAGTTAGCATAATGGCTATGTTGCTGGATTCCCATGTAATCAACAGCAATTCGAGTCCCTGACCTGGCGGCTTAAACTCACGCTAGGTGCATGTGCATATGTGCCCAAGATCCTGAGAGGAGAATGGAGGTGAAGGGATTGCAGCATGGCCATCCCCCCTGTAGGGTGATTTCTCGCTTTCTGTCTCTCTGACTCTCTGGGGAACGCACATGCTTATAGCAAAAACCTCTCCAAAAAAAGAAAAAGAAACAGATAAATTCCATGTAATATAAACTTTCATAAATGATGGAAGTCTTGCTACTCATACTAACTTTAATATCCTGTTCAGAAAAGAATACCTTATATCTATGAAAATACTCCCATACACTGCAACATAAAATCTAATGATCTCGCAAAGAACTCCCAAAAGTTCTTTAAATAATCAAAATATAATTAAAGTATGAGTTTATTTCCTCCAAAAATAATTTGTAATTCATTCATAACTTTTTCATGATATTCACTTTCCATAAACCTTTTGAGGATCCTAGGACCAGGAGATAGAATAATGGTTACATCACTGGACTCCTACACAGTCAACTGTGGTTTGAGTCCTTGACCCGGTGACTTAAACTTACACTTTGCATGTGTGTGTGTGTGTGCCCAAGTTCACAAGAGGAGAAAGGAGAAGGAATTGCAGTTTGGCCATCTCCCCTATGTGTGCGTGTGTGGCAGTTTGGCCATCTCCCCTATGTGTGCGCGTGTGTGTGTGTGTGTGTGTGTGGGGGGAGTTCTTGCTTTCTGTCTCTCTTTCTTTCTAGAGAACACATGTGCCCCACAGCAAAAATCTCTCTCAAAATAAATAACTAAATAAAGAAAACTTTTCAAAAATCCATTATATAAGCCAACTTATAAACATTATTTCTTAAAATCTTGTTAACAATCATTAGAATCTTACAAAATGGTCAATATTTGATAGGAGGCTTCAGTTAATAAAATAAAGTTAAAAAAAAGAAATTGTATGTATAGGGACCATCATTTGGAGTAATGGCTATGTCTCTGGACTCCCATGGTTCGAGTCCTGAAGCCGGTGGCTTAAATTCACGCAGAGGCACATGTGCTTGCATATCCAAGATCCCGTGAGGAGAATGGAGAAGGGATTGTGCCATGGCCATCCTCCCTGGGGGGTGATTTCTTACTTTCTGTCTCTCTGTCTCTGTCCTTCTGGTGAGCACACGTGCCCTATGGCAGAAACCTCTCAAAAAATTGTTTATATAAATATTAGGTGAGAGGGTAGAAAAAAATTAATCAGTTGACTATAATATTAGTATATACAATAATGAGATATTTTGCAATGGTTATCAAAAAGTATGAAAGAGTCAATTGTTTTATGTTAGTGAAAATCAATAGAAAATGTAACTAAATTCTGTTAGAATCAAATTATAGAAAATAACTTCTAATAATCAGAAATAATAAAGATCTGTAAGAAAAGAAGCAGAAATACAAATTTATCAATCAGAGATCACAAATCTGCCAGCCCTTTGGTTGAAAGACTTAGCTGACCAGAAGTGTTAGCAGAAATGAAAAAAAAAAAAACAATGCATTTAAATGAATATTACATGTATACATCATATATATGGTACTATTTTACAATCTGTCACTTTCTATTTCTTTATTTTTCATCACCTTATTTATTTTATATTACCTCCTTTGGCTAGAGACATTGATACTTATTACTGCTATAAATATTTTCTAAAAAGCCTAACTATTAATGAAATTGAGTATTATATTATTTGAAGGAAGGACTTTGTGTTTTATAAATAATAATTATTCTAATTAATCAATAAATTTACTATCATTATTAATAACTAATACTTAAAATGTAATAAAACTTATATTTAATAACTAATACTTAAAATGTAATATAACTTATGCAGTTCCAATCAAAATGTAAACATGCTTTCTCATGCAGCTTTATTAGCTAATACTTTCTTTTTCCTTTTAGTTATGGGGTGCATGTGCTCACCAAAGAGAAACCCTCCAAGGCAGATTGCCATGCTGCAATCTTTTCTCCTTCATTCTCTTCTCAGAGTTTTGAGCTTGTATGCACATGTGCCTTGTGTGATTTTCAAGTGGCCAAGTCCACGACTGGAGCCACATAGTTGTCTATATGGGATCCAGCTGCCTTCACCACAAGATCTTGAAAATCTAAGTGCATATTTGTGAATATTTTGACTAAAAATTTACATGCAGTGTAATTGGTAAGAAATCTTTCTATCGCCTATAAACATTTCAAATATTAGATAGATATAGATCCTGTTACTAGGATCAAATAGGGCCTGACTGACCCTGCAAGTTGATCTTAAATTTCATGTGGAAGAGAAATACATCCAAGAATAGCCATGGCTTTTATTTTTCCTAAAAGGCATGTGAATTCCCCAGAGAGAGAGAGAGAGAGATAGAAAGTACCCCTAATGAGGTGTAGTTATACCACTATCTCTTCTCCATTTCTCTATCCTGTTGAGATTTGGGTCATGTAGGCACATGCACAAGGCATTTTTCAAATTGCCAGGACCAGAAATTTATTAATAACTAATACTTAAAATGTAATATAACTTATGCAGTTCCAATCAAAATGTAAACATGCTTTCTCATGCAGCTTTATTAGCTAATACTTTCTTTTTTCTTTTAGTTATGGGGTGCATGTGCTCACCAAAGAGAAACCCTCCAAGGCAGATTGCCATGCTGCAATCTTTTCTCCTTCATTCTCTTCTCAGAGTTTTGAGCTTGTATGCACATGTGCCTTGTGTGATTTTCAAGTGGCCAAGTCCACAACTGGAGCCACATAGTTGTCTATATGGGATCCAGCTGCCTTCACCACAAGATCTTGAAAATCTAAGTGCATATTTGTGAATATTTTGACTAAAAATTTACATGCAGTGTAATTGGTAAGAAATCTTTCTATCGCCTATAAACATTTCAAATATTAGATAGATATAGATCCTGTTACTAGGATCAAATAGGGCCTGACTGACCCTGCAAGTTGATCTTAAATTTCATGTGGAAGAGAAATACATCCAAGAATAGCCATGGCTTTTATTTTTCCTAAAAGGCATGTGAATTCCCCAGAGAGAGAGAGAGAGAGATAGAAAGTACCCCTAATGAGGTGTAGTTATACCACTATCTCTTCTCCATTTCTCTATCCTGTTGAGATTTGGGTCATGTAGGCACATGCACAAGGCATTTTTCAAATTGCCAGGACCAGAAATTGAGCTGCAGTTGGCCATGTGGGATCCAATTCCCTTAATCACAAGACCAACAAGATTGGTCCAGGTATGACCATTTTAAAGATGGCTGATGTGGTAGCACATTTTCTACCTGAGGAAATCACAGTAAAAGTTAACAGAAATAAATGTAACATGGTATTGGCATAGCCAAGAAGCTGACATCACTATAATAAATATATCATTCAGTCTTGGGGAAAGACTGTTCTTTTTGGGTCTAGAATGATTCTATTAATAAATATCAAGTCATTTACAGAGCGATTTAAGTATTTAAATGTCACCCAACACTTAAATAAGCATTTGAAGAAAATTTAGGAGAATATAATTAAAAGATAATATCTAAATCCAGCAAATTATGGAGAATCAGGCTCAAAATGCCTAAAGGAGGAAGAAATGGAGGACAAAAGTTTGTGGCATGACCATCTCCCATGGGAATGATTTCTCCCCCTCTCTCTCTCTCTCTCTCTCTCTCTCTTTCTCTTTCTCTCTGCATTAAGTGCATGTGCTTTCTGGCAAATAAAAAAAATAATGAGATAAGAAATCTGACATATAAAAAATCCTGAGTACAAATTCTGATTTTATTAGTTCCTACCTGTGTAATGTGAAAACTAGAATCTTTGATCTTGAGTTTCCTCATCTCTAGAATGGAAGTAATAACATCTGCCCCATCAGGCTGAGTTTCAGAATTATACAGGATAGTAAAATTAACATCCTAGTCATGTAAAAATAGCATTTCTTTCTCCCTGTCTTAAACAAAAGATCCAAATTTCAATCAAGGTTTATGTATTTAAGTCGAGGTTATATAGCTATAGTTAACTTTCCCTTAACCTCTTTGTCTTTCTAGTGAGAGGGAGTTCAGTGAGCATTCACAGGATAAACAAAGGTCAGGGACCTGTGAACCTTTCTAAGTTTCCATCAAATCTTCTCCACACTGTAGAAGAGAAAACAAAAATGAAAAAGTTCAGTTGGCTTTCATCTTCCGCAACTGTCTTTTTCAATACAAAAACTTTGAGTTATTGATTGTGTTTATTGCTTTTTTTTAACTTATACTTTTCAATATGGTCTGTTTATTTTGTTTTCTTATTGAAGTGAAAGGAAGTATAGCCTTCATATATTTCTATATAAAAATAAAAATACTTAAAAATGTACATACAAATAAAAATTACCAATATTTTAGTCACAAAAGTTATATTCATTTACTTTGTATAGGTTCCTTCGGGAAATTGATTTTCTAAACACATATTTATAGACATACACACACCCAACTGCAAAGTTGGTTTTGTGGGATTCAGCTGCCTCAACCTCCACAGTACCTACTGGCACTCTAAAAACTTTCTGACGTCTCTTTGTGCATACTACATGAAAGTGTGCATGATAGTTGTATACATGTATGTAGGTGTGTGTGTCTACTGAAACACTTTGAGCATTTTGAAAGCAGATTGACTTATTAAGTTGTAAAATATGTATTAGTCATTGCATATAATAGATGCTATTGTATTGTAAATTTTACTCATACTGTGTAGCTTTCTATTAAATTTTCTGAATAGTGATAATTTTTTAAAAAATATAAGGAAGTTCTATTTATTCACATTTTATTTTATGGTTACTACTTTGTCTTGTCAAGAAAAATTTTACTGGTGTCTGCAGACAGCATGGTTAAGGTGCTTAATTCTCACATGGCCAATTGCAGTTCAAGTCCCAGACCTGGTGGCTTGAAAATTATGCCTGGTGCATATGCATGCCTGCTCAAAATCCCAGGAGGAGAATGTAGTAAAAGGGATTGTGGCATGGCCATCCTTCCTGCGGGATGATTTTTCACTTACTCCCTTGCTGTATCTCTCTGATGAGTGTGTACACCCCATGGCAAAAACAAAACAAAACAAAGAAAAGAACAAAGAAAATATTTACCTATCTTCAAAATGTAAAATTATTTTTATTTTCAAACTTTCATATTTTTTAACTTGACCTAGGTCTACCATTTATTTTGAGTTACTTTTCTCCATGTTTTTTTTAAGATCATATCAAACAATAATTTTTTGAAAACAAAAATGTATATTGAATTAGATTTGAACCTTTGCCAAAATCAGTTGAACTGGATATCTGTGAAATGACAGATTAAAAATCTCAAAGCTTTCATTTGCCTGCAGAAAAAAAAAAAAACCCTCTTTCTTGTCAAAATTAGAATTTTCTTGAACTAATATTTTAACAATGCTAGAAAATACCAAAAGGTATACAGCAATAGAGTAAATGATTAATCAAAAAGAAGTTATCTTGAAAAAGGAAGGAATGCTTTGTGGTATGTATAACTACTTTCTCTCTGTCTCTTGAGTGATCACATGTGCCCTATTAACAAAAAAAAAATAATAAAGAAACAAGGAAACAAAAACAAAATGAAAGAAATTGTCTCCATTCAAACATTTTGAAAAAAACTTGAAACACTATGACTATTATTTTTCCTAGAGAACATGCATACTCTCAAGAGATGAGAGAGGAGAGATGACATCCTTTATGGAGAATGCTCATGTGCAATCCCTTTTCCCTTTTTTCAGGATTTTGGGTGCACATTTATATGCATCTAGTGTTTTGCTCAAGATGCGGGGTTCAGGGACTCAAACAACATGGATGACCAAGTGGGATCTAGCTATCTTAATCATGAGGCAGGTCGTGGTGTTGGCTTCAATCTTTTTATAAGGAAAACAAAACAGCAAATCCAAAGGAAGAGAGTGAATGTACTTTTCAGATTTATTACCTACTTTGTAATATTAAATGTTGCATTTTCTGCAAAATAAGCACAAGGCATACAAAGAAATAGAAAATATAACTCTACCAAAACAATAAAATAGATTAACAGGATATATTACTGAGAAAGCCCAGGTATCAGACTTGCCAGAAAAAACATTAAATCATATTCCTTAAATATGCTCAAGGAACAAATAAGTAAAAAAACTAAATTAAAAAAATCAGGAAAATGATATGTAAACAAAATAATCTTCAAAGAGATAAAAGTATTTAAAAGAAACAAAAATTCTGGAGCTACACAGTATAATAATTGAAATTAAAAATAAATTAGAAGAGTTCAGGAACAGGTCTGAACAAGTAGGTTCAGACAAACAATTTTGTGAACTTGAAGATTGGGGTAGTAAAGTATTTAAATTAAAAAAAAAAAATAGAACAGAAAAGAGAGAAAAAAAATGAAGTCAAGAGATTATTTGAAGAAATAATGGTAAGAAAATATTCCAGATTTGATGAATAATTGAATCTATAAATATAAAGAGAAGAATAAAATCCAATTAGAATAAACTCAAGAAGATCTGGAATGTAATATATTATAATCAAATTATTGAAAGATAAAGATAAAGAGACTCTAAAAAGCAGCCAGAGAAGTGATTCATCACTTCTGAAAGATCCTCAATACAATTATTAGCCAATTTCTTATCAGGAAGCTTAGAGACCAGAAGGTAGTTGGGGGACATCTTTAAAGTGCTGAGGGAGAAATGTTCACATGTTGAAATATTCAATTTGTAAGCTAAATAACATGATTGAATGTATAAAAGAAAATGAAATTTAAAAAGTAAAAGCAAATAAAATTATAAAAGTGCTAAAAAAATAAAGTGCTGAAAGAAAATAAAAAGTCAATTGATTATTATGTTTTGTAAAATTGTCCTTCCAAAACTGAGAGAAAATTGAAGACATTCTGAGATAAACAATATCTGAGAGCGTTCATAACCATGACACTTGCATAACGAGAAAGGCACAACTTCAAGATGACCAATAGAACTCAGAGCCATGTTCGTTCTCTCTATTGCTCCATCTCCCTGCTGTGTGAAGATGTAAAGACCTCCAGAAAAAGGAATAGCTGAGTAAATATATAAGCCAGTACTGTTGTAATTTTGGTTTGTAACTCCACATTTTACTTTCCACATAATTTAAAGAATAGTCACAAAAAAGTCACATTTATGATATAAGTACACATATATAGAGATATAATTCATGTTATGGCCAAAACAAAAAAGCAGGAAGATCTATAGAAGTTAGATTTATATGTGTGCTTGAGGTTAATTTTATAAAAGTTCACATGAGATTCTTATGTCTAGGTATTTCATATAATCTCTCTGCTAACCACCAAAAGCAAAACTCTACAAACTATATAAAAAAGGAAAAGAAAATGAATAAAAATATATCAGTATAAAAAATATCAACCAAACACCAATAGCAAAAGCTATTGAGAAATGAGAGACCCAAAAAGCTAATACATAAAATAGACACCAAAATAATAGAAGTTAGTTTCTCTTTACCAGCATTTTAGGTGTAAATAAATTAAACTCTCAGATCAAAAGGCACAGACTGACTAAAAGGTTTTCAATAAAAACATGGTTCAATGATTTTTTTTCTCTTATTTTATTTCTTTTATTGCTAGAAGGTGCCTGTGCTCTTCAGAGAAAGAGAGACAAAGTACTCCTCCACCCCCTTCTCACTGAGATGTGATCATGAAGTTGTTTTCCTCCATTTCTCCATTCAGTCAGAATTTGAGTGTGAACCACAGAGATGTGATATGTTTTCAAGCTGCCAGGGCTAGAATTCAAAGCATGGTCAGTCATATGAGATCTAACTCTCTATGCACAACACATAATACTTGATGAGCTACAAGTCTAGCCCAAATTATGTTAGATTTAAAGTCATAAATAGGTTGAAGGTGAAAGACCAATAGAACTCAGAGCCACGTTCGTTCTCTCTATTGCTCCATCTCCCTGCTGTGAGAAGATGTAAAGACCTCCAGAAAAAGGAATAGCTGAGTAAATATATAAGCCAGTACTGTTGTAATTTTGGTTTGTAACTCCACATTTTACTTTCCACATAATTTAAAGAATAGTCACAAAAAAGTCACATTTATGATATAAGTACACATATATAGAGATATAATTCATGTTATGGCCAAAACAAAAAAGCAGGAAGATCTATAGAAGTTAGATTTATATGTGTGCTTGAGGTTAATTTTATAAAAGTTCACATGAGATTCTTATGTCTAGGTATTTCATATAATCTCTCTGCTAACCACCAAAAGCAAAACTCTACAAACTATATAAAAAAGGAAAAGAAAATGAATAAAAATATATCAGTATAAAAAATATCAACCAAACACCAATAGCAAAAGCTATTGAGAAATGAGAGACCCAAAAAGCTAATACATAAAATAGACACCAAAATAATAGAAGCTAGTTTCTCTTTACCAGCATTTTAGGTGTAAATAAATTAAACTCTCAGATCAAAAGGCACAGACTGACTAAAAGGTTTTCAATAAAAACATGGTTCAATGATTTTTTTTCTCTTATTTTATTTCTTTTATTGCTAGAAGGTGCCTGTGCTCTTCAGAGAAAGAGAGACAAAGTACTCCTCCACCCCCTTCTCACTGAGATGTGATCATGAAGTTGTTTTCCTCCATTTCTCTATTCAGTCAGGATTTTGAGTGTGAACCACAGAGATGTGATATGTTTTCAAGCTGCCAGGGCTAGAATTCAAAGCATGGTCAGTCATATGAGATCTAACTCTCTATGCACAACACATAATACTTGATGAGCTACAAGTCTAGCCCAAATTATGTTAGATTTAAAGTCATAAATAGGTTGAAGGTGAAAGAATAGAACAAGTTACTCCATACAAAGAGGGCCCAAAGCCATCTGGAGTAGTTAAACTATCTTATAAAATAGATATCAAGTAAATAACAAAGCAAACCTAAACAAAAATTTTTCTAAAAAACAAAGAAGTACATAATATATTTATAAAAAGATTAATTTGGCAAGACAAAATATGTGTATGAAGCAAACATGGACAGACTTGGAGAAATATCTAATTAAACAATAATAATTAGAAATTTCAATATACTATTTTCAATACTAAAACAACACAAGTTTAACAAGGATATAGAAGCCTTGAACTTGAGCAGCAGTATGATCAACTGAACTTAACAGACATATACAGAAATTCCACTCAACAGTATCATAAGACACACAGTTTTTTCGAGTATTCATGGACTATTTTCCAGAATAGGTAGTATGTTGGGTCACAACACAATTCTCCATGAATTTATAAAGATTAAACTCATACAAAGTATCTTTTCTGGTCACAATAAAGTGATACTGGAAATAAACAAAATCAACAAACCTAGAAAATTTTCAAATATGTAAAAATGAATATACTCATAAACAATCAAAGGGTCAAGGTAAAAATCACAAGAGAAATCATAAAATATGTTGAGATGAATAAAAATGATTATACCACATACTTATATATATATTAGATGTGGTAAAAGATGCAGAAAAGTAATAGTTTGGGAAGCATATATTATAAAAGAAAGAAATACCTTAAATCAAAATCTAACTTTATACGTTAAGGAAGTAGATAATGAATAGGAAACTAAATATAAAGCTAACAAATAGAAGAAAATTGTAAAGATTATTAAAGTGCAGATAAATTAAGAAATAAAGAAAATTAAAAGCAAGTTTTGGTTCTTTCAAAAGATCACCAAAATTGAAAAACCTTTATCTAGAAATGATTTTTTAAAAAAGAGAGATGACTCATATTACTAAAATCAGAAAAAATAAAGGCATTGATTTTACAAAAATTATAAGAGAATACTATGAACAACTGTGTGCCAGCCAAATAGATATTGTAGATGAAATGAATGAACTTCTATAAAATTATAACCTACCAATACTGATTCAAAAAGAAATAGAAAATACTAAAAGACCTCTATGAGAAAGGAAATGAGAAAGGAAATAGAATCAGACAACTCTCCAAATAAATGAAAGTCAAGGACCAAATGACTTGACTGGTGAATTCTACCAGCCACATTCAAAGCAGAATTAGCACCAATCCTTCTGAACCTTCCTAAAAAAAATAGAAGAGATCACTTTCTAACTCATTTTATGTTAGGCATCACCCTGACACCAAAACCAGGCATAGACACTATGAGAGAGAGAAAGAGAAAGAGAGAGAGAGAGAGATAAATTGTAGAACAATATCCTATACGATTATTGAAGTCACAATCCTCAATGCAGTATTGGCAAGCAAAAAATTTCTAAAAAACAAAAAAAGTCAGACTTAACAATTTCAGAATGGTGAACCAGCAGTTAGCATAATAGCTATGTCGCTGGACTCTCACGAATTCAACTGTGGTTCACGTCCCGGACCCGGAGGCTTAAAACTCATGCCGGGCGCGTGTGCTTGCGTGCCCAAGATCCTGAGAGGAGAATGGAGGAGAAGGGATTGTGGCATGACCATCCCCCCTGGGGGGTGATTTCTCGCTTTCTGCCTCTCTGTCTCTCTCCATCTGTCTGGCGAGCGCACGTGTCCTATAGTAAAAACCTCTCTCCCCACCAAAAAACAAACAATTTTAGAATAAGTGAAAAGTCAAATAAATTTACACAATGACAATGGTTGAGCAGAAACTCAAGACAAATTGAAAATAGTTAATGTTAAAGTAAATTTGACTAATAGCTCATTTTCAAAATGTGTTCACTCAAGTGAATTTTGATTGTCTTAAATGACTCCGTGCATTTGAATAAGACTACTTTTGACCTTTTCTACAATATTTGACCTACGTATTTAATATTGGTCAGCTTTCTTTTTGCTTGTATCACCAAATGGCTTTTGTATTTTAATATAAGGAAAAAAAATAGAAGCAACTGTGGAAGAAAGCACTCCATAACAGGCATTGAGGGTAATGCCATGTTTTGTATTCTAGATTTCGCCTAGATTGAAGTTTTTGTTTGCTTGTTTTATTTCATTTTCTGATGTTCAGTAGCTCTATTAACGCTGCTTTAATCAAGTCTGGTGTTGGATGACAGGAGCAGGCCAGCTGTCATTAGTAGAATGTTTTTATTTTAGAGCACAAATTAATTTTATCTTTATATTTTGCACTACAAATATGGGTAAAAAATAAAATTAAAAACCAAAAAAGGTCAAAAGCAAACACCTGTGAAAAATTTCCTTTGAAGTTACTAACTGTAAGTATTATATTTGTTCAGTTTGAGCATTATTTTTTATTTTATTTTTATTTATTCATTCATTTATTTTAATTTGACTATAAAGAGACACAGAGAGAGAATGAGAGAGAGAGACACAGAGAGAGAAAGCCACCAGGTTCGGGACTCAAACCATGGTTGGCCATGTGGGAATGTCCAGTGTCTTAACCACCACACCACCCGCTGCTCCCCAGTTTGAGCATTATTGTTTTGGTTGATACCTTAGAAAACTTAAGACATAGGTTTATATATAGTATTTATATCTTTGGACTACCTGGATCTTACAGCTTTCAATTACTACTTCCTTTTTTTTTTGGAGAGTTTTTTTCACTATAGGGCGCGTGCGCTTGCCAGACAGACAGAGAGACAGAAAGCGAGAAATCCCCCCCACAGGGGGGATGGTCACGCCACAATCCCTTCTCCTCCATTCTCCTCTTGGGATCTTGGGCATGCACGCACATGCACCTGGTGTGAGTTTTAAGCCACCAGGTCTGGGAGGCGAACCGTGGTCGACTACGTGGGAGTCCAGCGACATAGCCATTACGCTAACTGCTGGTTCCCTCAATTACTGCTTCTTGAAGCCTCATCATTATCCTTTCTTCCTTCTACCTAAGGTTGATTTACACTGTCCCAGTCAGCTGGACATCATTTGTTTCTGAAACATGTAATGCTTTGCTCGCTTACAATTTTTATTCTTCCTGATCCTTTTGCATGGGTTGGCCCTTCCACAATTCATTTTCTGGTTCAACCTTTTTCTTTCTTTGAGTTTTCAGGTAAAACCTTCCCTCTTTGTGATGGAATTTTGACACCTGTATCTGAGCCATCTACCTTCACTTTAACTTAATGCCAACATTTTTATTCCATCATCTTTACATTTTGCAATTATTGTGATATAAAATCTGTTTACCTATGTATCCATTTAAGTATTTCACTATTTTGTTTGTATTTGTTCTTCCCAATGTACTCTAAGTACCATTAGATCAAGGACCCGGATAGTGTTGATCACCTACATCTTCAGTACCTGTAACAGTTCCTGGCATTTAATAAATGTCCAGTGTAAACTTGTTCATTGAGGGAGGATCTTATTAATTATTTATGAAAACTTCCTTTTCACTGTTTTTTTTTCTGTTTACTAAATGAAGAAAGTGTCTTGGGCATTTTACCAGTGGTTTTCATAGTCTTCTCTCTACAAATGACCTCTCTCTTTAACTCTAATTTCCTGTAGACTGGCAGACTGAGCAACTGCACTTCATGATCTGCTGCCAACTTTATAGTTAAACACTGCATGTCATCTGTTCATCTCACAGTTCATTCGCATTTGTAACAAAGTCATAGGATTTTCCTTGTAGCATTTTCCTTACATTCACTGTGCCGTTGTTTTGATATATATGCGTCCTTATTTTGTTGCTCTTTTTTCTGAATATAAATTCTCTCAGTACAGCACTTGGGATTAGCTTCAATTTTCATTAAATTACTCACACTTCACATACAGTTACTTTTCTACAACACACCAGTAAACTGTAACTGCAATGCTTACTTCACAAAGGAGGTGATCTGTGCTTTTCTTAAATAAAGATTATAAAAGCTAAGTCTCTCTGTGGCATGTAGAATCATTTCCAAAAGTTCATCAACCTCGACTTCCATTCACTTCCTGCTCTGCTTCCCTGACACTGGATGCCACATTGCCAGCTGGGCCAGTCTGCGGTCCCTTTACACTTGTCTGCCACACTGATGATAACATTCTCTCATTTGAAGCTGATCTGGTTCAAATAAAATAAACTTGGAGAAACTTATCTTGTTTCTCATTTAGAAACAACCACTTCCCCTTCGACTTACTAAGTTTCTCATTTAGAAACAACCACTTCCCCTTCTATTTACTGTTATGTTCTAAACAAAACAAAACAAAATAAACAAAACAAAAATAAAAATACTAATAAAACAAAACAAACAAACAAAAAAACACCTTCTAATTCTAGTCAAAGGCAACTCATTTCATAAATGGATCTATGGAAAGATCCCTTCCTCTAGACTAGGAGCTCCCAAGGTCAGACTCCAATAATTCTTGACTTCCCCCATCTCCACCAATAATCAGTGTTTACTTTTAAGTACCAAGGCACCTCTTTTTTTTTTTTTACCCCTTTTATGAATTGCTAAGTACCAAGGCACCTCTTTTTTTTTTTTTTCCCCTTTTATGAATTTTCTCATATTATCTTTCCTCATTTATAAATATCCTTCTATAAGATTTAAAGTTACTTTGAGGACATGATAGTATTGCTCATTTTATTTTTTATTTGTTATTTAATACACATGTATATAAACATTGCACCCTCTATGTGGCACCATTGAAATAGAATGGTGGACACATTTATGAAAAACACAAAACAATCACATTAATACACATTTAAGCATAGCTTGTAAGTAGTGTTTCACACATTATTTAATCCTCCTCATCCAATCTTTAACCTTCAAATTATTGGACATTCACACCACTGTCCATTTCTCCTTGCCTTTACTCTGGGCTGGCTTTTGAATATTTTGAGCAGAAGTGGTACTCATACATTCTTAGTACTCATAAATTATCAGCTCCTTGTCCATTGGTCTTTTGGAACCCTGAGTAACTGATAGAGAAGACTATCCTCATGTTGGAAAGATAATGTGGAGACACAAAGAGGTTCAACTGAGCCCACCTGTCCAGATGTAGCCACTGAGGTCACAGAAGTACTTTTTCTATCTTTAAATTTACCAGAAATAAATGGGAAACCACCAGGTTTGTTCAGTTGATGTTATGTGTAGTATAAAACTTCTCATTTGAACCCCATCCATATTGTTGACCCATAGAATTATGAATTATTAACACTGCAAGAATTAAGACAGGGTCTCACTGTGACACAATCCTCTTGCTTCAGCCTCCTGAGTAGCTGGAAGTACAGTCACTAGCCTTCTTGCCAAGCCTTCAGGTTGGGCCAGGAATTGAACCCGGGCTCTCCAATGTGATTCAGGCTTTGGGGAATAACAACTTACCAGTGCATGCTGCCATAGCCATGTCAGTATATACTTTTTAAGCTATGCATTTGTTTTTTAGGTAGTTTGTTTTGGTGAATCACCAGGACAAATCCCATTTTACAGTATACAAAATCATTGCTAAAGCACTGAGCAGTTTCTTCAGGCTCTCCAGTCATTTTAGCAGCCAGATACACTTGAAATATTATCTTCTGTTTCCAAAATATAAGTCGTTTCTATACCTGGATGCACCCAGAAGAAGTATTTGTTTAAATTTTCCTAAATCATGTAATAAATAGTGGAAGTTGAGTGGTATTCTAGTCAAAAGTTCTGCATAGAAATATAATGTTACTGCCAGGGTTAGCAAACTTAATATAGGTGGTCCACTTACATCTCAATTTTTAATTCCTAATATACATACACTTCAATTTCAAGTATATATTATATATATATTAAAATAAATGCATCATATGGAATATTTAATAGTTAGTATACTAAAAAATGTTATCTGACTCCAACTTAAATAGGTGTCCATTTTATTTTTCCTGGGAAAATTGAAGATAGAAAAAAGTATTTAGAATGGCTAGATAAAATTTTCTTGAGCTTTGAAATTTAATGGTCTGATCTATAAAATGAAGATGACATCATTTACTTCATAGGAGAATTGAGAAAAAGTAAATAGTACTTAGAATTTCTAACTTTATGTCTCCTAAATAGGTTCATTCTAATTCTGTATCTTGACATGTTTTCTACCTAGGAAAACCTCAAAAATTATTTTTTATCCTTTTAGCTAATTTCATGAGCATCCCACCAAGAAATAAATAACTGCATTTCATTAAGTACTTGTTAGGACTTGTATTTGAAAAAATATTTTTGATAGTATATATGTATATATGCATATTCATATGTATAAAAATTCAATTTTATATGATACTCCTTTGATACTATTTAATTGGAACCTTCTGAACCGGTTCTTGTTATTATTCACATTTTGACATAAGAAAACAAAGGCTCATTGAAGCTAGGCTGCTGCGTAAGACCACACTGACAATATCCACACTTTGGGAAAACAGTAAAAGCGAAACAGAGCCTTTTGAAATTTCCAGAATGTCTAAAAAGATAACAAATGCTTATCTTCACATTGCCACCTTTTATGAGAAAAAAAAGGGAATAACCGCTTTTTTCCTAAAGAATTCCTTTGTGTGCACATCGTTTAAATTTCTGCTACCAAAAGAAATATTTTTTAGTTGCAGTCTGTTCTCTAAGACACAGTAGGTGAATAGTCACAAATTCATAAAATTCATCTCAAAGAATTTGTATCCTATGGATAGAACAGGATGAAATGTTTAGTGCTATTTTTCAATAAGAACACCAACAACTTGAACCAAATATGTTTCTTGGCCTCATAGACTTTTGGACAATAAAACTATTTTTAGGACATAAGTCAGGCCCTCCTTTGCTCATCCAGACTGACAACCAGCCTGAATCATTTAATCATGGGCTTTTGAAGATCCATCTACAAACATTTAATAAGCAACCAACAAGAGGTACATAGTTCAATTCAACAATATATAAAATCAGAGCTTCAGTCTTGACAGGAACTAGAAACAATGTTTGGTTCAGGTCATCTTTTTTTTTTCCCTTGCTATAAGACACATGCATTTCCCAGACAGAAACAGAAAGAAGGGCAGAGGGAGAAGGAAAAGAGAAATTATCCCCTGCCCCTGGGGGCATGGCTATACCATAATTCCTCCTTCTCCATTCTCCTCTTGGGATTTTGGGCATACAGGCAAATGTGCATTCATGGTTTTCAAGCCTCGGGTCTGCAACTCGAATCATAGACTTGGCCTTGTGAGATCCAGCTGCATTACCCTTAATACTACCTGCTGGCCTCAGGATTTTTTTTAAGCTTATTTCTTCCATGAGAAAAAGAGAGAGCCAGAGAAAGAGAAGAGATAAACATCCCCAACTGGGTCCTTATGCCATGAATCACCCGCAGCCCTAGCCAGCCCAAATAAGGTAAACATAAGAACATGGTATGTATAAGGAGGTTTCAAGACATGAACCTGGGACCTTCTCATGTTGGCCTAGTTGCTCTGCCAACTTCTGGCTCTTCCTTCATGCCATCATTTTATTGATGATAACATTGAAGCCCATGGAAGTTGAGTGAACCAAGCTCATGCAGCTGATTAGTGCCAAAATAAATCAATTTATCAAGAAGTTATTGATAGTTGTTTGCATGCTTAGCCTAGAGTTTGTGAAGCTTATCCTACTAAGGCAGTATGACCAAGCATAAAATAAACAATTCTACACAACGATAATATATACCAGTGTCTCTTAAATTCATGTAACTCCAGAGCTCCTTTATGAGTTCTAACCACAAACCTCATTCTGTGTTCTGCCATCTTGTTTTTTTTTTTTTTTTGAGAGATTTTTGCTATAGAGTGTGTGTGCTTGCCAGAGAGACAGAGAGACAAAAAAAGAGAAATCATCCCCAAGGGAAAATGTCTACACTGTAATCCCTTCTCCTTCATTCTCCTCTCAAAATTTTGTGAATGCATGAACATGTTCCCAGAATGTGTCAACCCACTGGGTCTGTGACTTGACCTCTGGTTGACCACATGGGATTCCAGCACCTTAACCACTGAGCTACCTGTTGAATCCTCCATATTCATTTTAATGTGTTGCAAGTGTATCAAACTAAGTATGCCACAAGTTCATGTCAGAATCTCACCTTTGTATTTCATTCCTGGGAGGAGATCCCGAGAGGAGAATGGAGGAGAAGGAATTGCGTCATGGCCATCCTCCCTGGGGGGATGATTTCTCACTTTCTGTCTCTCTGACAAGTGCATCTGCTCTATAGCAAAAATTTCCCTTAAAATAAAACTTTTTTTTGAGAGATTTTTGCTATAGAGTGTGTGTGCTTGCCAGAGAGACAGAGAGACAAAAAAAGAGAAATCATCCCCAAGGGAAAATGTCTACACTGTAATCCCTTCTCCTTCATTCTCCTCTCAAAATTTTGTGAATGCATGAACATGTTCCCAGAATGTGTCAACCCACTGGGTCTGTGACTTGACCTCTGGTTGACCACATGGGATTCCAGCACCTTAACCACTGAGCTACCTGTTGAATCCTCCATATTCATTTTAATGTGTTGCAAGTGTATCAAACTAAGTATGCCACAAGTTCATGTCAGAATCTCACCTTTGTATTTCATTCCTGGGAGGAGATCCCGAGAGGAGAATGGAGGAGAAGGAATTGCGTCATGGCCATCCTCCCTGGGGGGATGATTTCTCACTTTCTGTCTCTCTGACAAGTGCATCTGCTCTATAGCAAAAATTTCCCTTAAAATAAAACAAAACAAAAACACAGGGAATTTGGTTTCAACATAATAGTGTCTCCACTGGTATGTATATACATTTCTGTTTGCTTGTTCTATTTTTAGCCTGACAGCTCAATTTACCTAGTTTCTGAGCATTTTTAGAAGAAACAGCTCTGCTTTCTTCCCACCATATTCACATACTTTTTAGTCCTGACTTTAGTGTATCTTAGTGCCTCTCAGTCTGATATTCATAAGAAGAATTAGAAGCACATCAGTGGTCCCAGGAAGAGAGGAAAAGCAAAGAAAAATGTCCAGGAGCAACAAAGGAAGGGTCATGGGATTTTTACTCAATAGTGCTCTAGTTTAAATTCTGATGTAGATTTGTTGAGTTGCATTTTCTTATTTTATTATTTGCCTCATTCCAGAGTCTTCTTCCCAAGCACTATAAACAAAAGCAAACTTCACTGAGGAAAAAAAATAAAATAAAATAAAAAAGCAAAAAAACAAAAAACGAAACAACAGCCCTTTCAAACATAATACTGCTCTGAGGAGCCAGTGTGATCACAGTTGCCATAGGTAAAGATCATCACCCTGGGTGCCCAACAAGTAAAAATGATTAGCCTCCTGGCTGTTCTTTCTCTGAAAAGTAATTTCATTGTTTTGAAAGCTCTGGAGGAAAATGCAATAACTTTGGCATTGAAATATTCCTTTTTGGACCTTTGATATCTTAGCTGGACGCTATACCACAACTAAATATGTCTCATTTTTTAAGTACCTAATTTTTAAGTACCTAATGTCTGTCTTATGCTTTACATAGTTTGTGACACTTAATTAGCCCCACAATATCTGTTGGGAGAGAGGATGATATCTTTATTCTCTTAGGTGAGAAGTTAGGGATGGATTTACTAGCTCAGAATCACCTGACTATTAAATTATAGAGCCAGGGTTTCAATCTACAATAGGTTTGTTATATCTCAGTTATACTGGTATCAAAGTAGAAATGTTACATTCCTAGGAATATGACCACAAGATACTGATTCTGGTAACTTCATGCTCCTTATCTCAAGCTCTAGATGTGGCAGCCATGTAAATCCAAATGGTAGAGGGAAGGCGACAGGGAAAAAGTCATGGTGAGGACAGGGCACAGAGAGGACACCCAAGAAAGGCAGATTAAGGGCATAATCATGAAAACAAAGAAATCATGAAGTATTCCAAAGAGCAGGTACCGGAAATTTCTTATTTGAAGACATCTTCAAAAAGATACTGCCAGTTTTACCCCCTGGAAATTCCATGAATGAATGGTATCTTATCTTAAAGCAGTTCCTCATTGGCTTAAAAAGTAAGGAACTCTGGGCCAGCAGGCTGACTATGGTTTGAGTCCTGGATCTGTCAGTTTGCTTTTTCACCCCCCCATCTCCCAAAATCTCTCTGATGAGCACACGTGTCCTATAGCAAACAACTAAAAACTAATAATAAATTAAATTAAAAAGTCAAGAAATATCACAGCAGGGTTTAATTTATTGTAGTAAGACTTCATTTTATCAACATAAGAACATAAAATGATGATAGTTTTGAGGAAACTACTCTTTCTAGCAAGATACTCACTAATCTGAGAAATTTAAACTTAAATGTATTACAATAAGAAGACAGCTTACATGTTACTTGCAAACTTTAATGTTTATGATTCTTACCCTCAAGATATGTCATGAACAGAAATCTGTGCTAACCTAGAGACCCTTTGGCACTTGGTGTGTTCACTAATGTAGAAAGCACCCATTTCTACAATAATTTTTATGATAAATGCATATCACAATTACATGTATTGTTATATAATCTTATATAATGTTAATACTGTTTGCTATATAATTATATATTATATTGTAGCTACTTTTATGTTTGTTTACTTAGTAAATATATTAGAAACAAAAAATATCATTGTGAACATTTATGTAAAATTAAATAACCTGCTAAATTACAAAAAGTAGCCAAATAACTCTAAAAATGTACAAAGGAATATGACAACAAAAACCACACCACACTTACAGAGAATCTATACAGTTAATCTGTACACTTTTTTTTTTTTTGAGAGGTTTTTACTATAGGGCTCATACACTCACCAGAAAGAAAAAGAAGACAGAGAGACAGAAAGCAAGAAATCACTCCCCACACACACCCAGAGGGGATGGCCATGCCACAATCCCTTCTCCTCAATTCTCCTCCTGAGATCTCGGACATGCACCAACATGAGTTTAAGCCACTGGGTCTGGGACTCGAACTACGGTTAACTACATGGGAGTCCAGCAACCTAGCTATTACACAATCTGCTGGTCCCCTCGCTTAAGTTAATTTCTGAAGAAACTAACATAACTCCTGAATCTAAAAATCGATTGATCACATGAGAGCTGAGCATTGAAGAGAGAAAATTCCAAACAGGTAGAAGGAGAGAGAGACAGAGACACAGAGAGACTGCTAGTTTGTTACTACATTGCAAAGCAGAAATAACTGACATTGGATGATTTATAAGAAGAGTTTTATTTGGCTCACAATTCCTGTGACTGGAAAATCAAAGAGCACAGACCTGGCGTCTAGCCAGTCTCTGGAGCTAAGTCACAACATGGCCAAAAGAAGCAAGTAGATCAGCAGCTACGTGCAGATAGAGAAAGAGAAGATGAAAAAACAAGACTTTTCCACTTTTTCTCTTTGTCTTTCCCATGCCCACAACCAATTGGATGGCGCCCTTACATTAGATCTCATCTCTTAAAGGTCTATTGTCTCCCAAAGCCATTACATTGGGAACCAAGATTCTAGAACATCAACTTTGGAGAGTAAACCATTATTAGAACCACACTGTGTGTGAGTATGTATATGTATGTGTGTGTGTGTGTGTACAGATTGGGGGAGGGAGGGAGAGTGAAGAGAGAGGATAAAATAAGCATAATTAATATCATTCATGAAAAATGAAATGCAATGATAGATTCTGCAGAATTAAAATTATTATAAGAAAATATTATGGATAAATCTATAACAAAATGTATAAATATTTACCAAAACATAATTCCTAAAATAATATTATTTACCAAACTTACACAAAAATGAAAAATTATGAAAGGTCACACAATGGCAAACGTTATTCATGTGTTAATTAAAATCTTCCCATGAAAACTTTCATTACCACATGACATTATTAGTGAAACCATCAAATCATTAAGTGAGAAAATTACTTTAGTGTTAATTTTTCTGAAAATAGAAAAAGAAACTGCAGCTTTTAAATAATTTTTTGAGGCTAATAATTTTTATAAGGTCAATGTGAAAAAAAGAAAATTATAAGAAATCTTGTTCTAGAACATATTTTAAAATTCTAAGCAAAATATTAGCAAACTAAAAACATTAATATGTAAAAATTTAAGCGATTTTCATGAAATTGACTTTATGTTAGGAATTCAAAATTATTTAAAATATAATTGATAATTTTTGTACTAATGAAAAAATTAAGTTTTTGAAAATATTAAATAAATATTTATGTAAGCATCAGAATTGATGTAGAAAATTTTTTTACAAAATTAAGCATGTATTCATGAATTTCAAATGAACAACTATTCATGGAAATCAGTAATTGAAAGGATATTCATCTATACAATAAAACGAATAGCAAAGATCATACATGAGGAATGATTTAATATCTCCCTTGGAGTCTTCTTTTTTTTTAAAGAATTATTTTATTTAACTTTATTTATTTATTTATTTTTAATTTCACCAATGGACAGAGCAAGAGAGAGAGAGAGAAAGTGAGAAAGCAAGCTCCCAATTACGGGACTCGAACTATGGTCGACTATGTGGGAGTCCAATGTCCTTAACCACCACTCCACCTGCCAGCCCTCCCTTTTTTGTTTTTAATGAGACAATTATACTTTCCAGGACCATATATATATTTAACATTATATTAAATGACATACCCAGTACAATTGCCAAATAAATGCTAAAATATGTAAGAACTAGGAAGTTGATCATTACTGACAGGCAATTTGAGTGGAAAAAAACTCAAAGAATATGCAAGAAAAAATTTTATATTGGTGAATTTAGAGAGAGAAAGTGAGAAAGCACATGAGGAAGGTTGGCCAGGCTGCAGTCCCTTTTCTTCTACTCTCTTCTTGGGATTTTGGGCACACATGCACATTTCTCCAGCATGTTTTTCAAGCCATGAGATCCAGGACTCAAACCATGGTGTCGGCCACGTAGGATCCAGCGCCTTAACCACCATGCTAACTTCTGGCCCGTCAATGCCAGTTTTAAAGGTAACATTTGGGGGACCAGCAGTTAGCATAATGGCTATGTCGTTGGACTCCCTCGTAGTCGACTGCGTTTCGTGTCCCGGACCCTGTGGCTCAAAACTCACGCCGGGCGAGTGTGTGTGCATGCCCAAGATCCCAAGAGGATAATGGAGGAGAAGGGATTGCGGTGTGACTATCCCCCCTGGGGGGTGATTTCTCACTTTCTGTCTCTCTGTCTCTGTCTGTCTGGCGAGCACATGGGCCCTGTAGCGAAAAACCTCTCCAAAAAAGTAAAAAAGATAACATTTGGTATAACATCAAAAATATTTCACGGAACAGGCTGTGGTCCCATGCTAATACAACTAGGTCCACATTTAAAGGTCCTGAGTTCTCATCCTGAGATGTCCCAGACATCTTCTCATGCACACACGTGTGTGTGATTGGGACCAGTTGAGACTACAGGTGGATCACAGTATGAGGACCTCATTGAGGGTCCTTCTCTTTTTGTATCTCTGTCTCATGAAATTAATAAATTAAATAAACTTTTAAAAAATTGTATAACCAGAAGTAAATCTAAAAATAAAGTATATTTTAACTTTTTCTATCTCTCACAGAGTGGTTTATGGGTTAGAATTAACCTTAACAAGGGCCAGCAGATGGCATAGCAGTTATGTCACTGGACTCCTACATGACTGACCGTGGTTTGAGTAATGGACCTGGTAGCTTGAGAATCACACTTGATACATTTGCATGTTTTCCTGAGATCCCAGGAAGAGACTGGAGGAGAAGAGGTTGCAGAGCGGTGATTTCTCACATTCCCTCTCACTGTTTCTAGCTCTCTCTCTCCCTAACAAGTGCATGTGCCTTAAGGCAAAAACCTCTAACTAAAAAAAATTAATAATAATAAAAAACCCAAGTGCCTGATGGTGGCACAGCAGTATGGCAATGCTCTGTGACAGCTGACCTGCATGCAGACAATCTATGCACACGTCAGTTGTCTATGTGCCCATGATCCAGGCTGGCTGGAGTCGGGGGTAGACTATGGTGTCAAGTCCCTTTGGCGGTGACTTTTTGTATCTCTCTTTCTCACTCCTCTCTCTGTCATGGAGGAAAAAAATAAGCAGAAAGAAAATATCCAACAGGATTAAGAAATCTTATTTGTTGGTCTTTCTTACTGTGAAAATTAATGTCTTTCGACGAGTGATACAATATTGCAACACTGTGCATTGGCTATGATGTTGAATCTTGCCCGTTATTTTATTTAGTAAAAAGAATAAACACACACACACACACAAATACCCCCCAAAAAACAACAACCCAAATCAATAACAACAATAAACTATGAATGTGCCATGTGCTAAGCATTGTGCTCTAAATTGTGACTACTGGCATAAGCATATATTATGGCTATGATTTAATACAAAAATTGCTTAATTTCTCAGAATTCCTAAAATCATTTTAAAAATTAACTTGAGTATAGTTGAGTGTGAATTCAGATTAGAAATAAGTTTACCATGTAATTTATTGACTCTACTGGCATACTTTTGAAAATGAGAACACATAGTATTATAATACACATTGGTATAACAGGAATATTAAGTGCTCCAGATTAAAGGGGACAACTGTGAAGTGCAAAGCACATGAGTAGTATCTGAATCCCACCCCATACAGCTTTGTGACCTATGAAACAGCACAGAGTATGTGTTCCATAGTTTTCTTCCTATTTGCCATACCAGAAACTATAGGATTCATCTCTTTGGAGTTGTTCCTTTTATGGCAAAACCATTGGAAGGACTTTCAAAGAAAATATATTCAAACCATTCAGTAACTTAGTATAAGTGATTTTATTAGAACATCACTTAGAAAAGCCCTGTAGATGTGAGATCAAAAAATGAGAAACGTATTGTGGATAATCAGGAAGAAAAGTGAGGAAGCTAAAGAGTTAAGAGGTTGGGTGCCGTATAGCCACTTATAGACCTATGGCAGGATGTGGGGAGGCTTAGGGCAGCGTGTGCTGAAGACTGAAGATAGGATTCAAAAGTTGGCTGGAGCTTGACTTAAGGAAGATTACACAGGCCAACATTTTTAAGTACACATGTGCATGACATAAGTATCGGTCATAAGTATTCTGGCCTTAGTCTTGGAAGAGCTAGTAATACATAGTAAAGGGAGCTCACATGGTTGAGCATTTGCTACACATGTTGGAGGACATGGTGTTTTACATACATTATTTAATTAAATCCTCAAAATGGCATTGCTCTGACTATACATATTTCATGGGATAAAGAACAAAGCTTGAGAAAGTTTCTCTGACACATCTCAAATCACACAGCTCAATATCTAGAAAAGAAGGAATTTCAAACCAGGTCTCTCTGGTTACAAAACCTCTGCCCATGCCTCCACTTGTCAAGCTGATAACACCTGGCCTGAGAGAAAGAACACTCAGTTTTGAAGGTTGTTTGTTGAAAAGAATGTGTATGGTAATATCCTTGATTTGATTGTCACACAGGGCATACATGCCGTGAAGGACACAGTGTATTCCATGGAGACATACAGCAATTAAACGGAGATAAGAAATTATAAAATTAAATTAAATTTAAAAAAAGGACACTTGGTAGGACTGAAGAACATCTACATACAGTCATTGCTACTGCTTTGCTAAGTGATGCTCATTAGGAGATTCTGTCTACATTTTCTCATTTGTGACAATAGGGCCGCTGGCTCCAGCCTTCTCTTACATGGGGCTACTGAGAAGACTAATTACATAACATCCATAACTCTTCTTCAGCTCCTTGGAGAAGGATTTTATATCAATCTCAGGCATTATTATTCAAATCATATTATGATTCAATGAAGATTAAGTGATTTTGAAAAGTCATGCAGCCACCTGAATGGACAAAAACAAAAGCAATATGTTTGCTTATCTTTTATTCTTATCTCAACTCCAATCTTAATTATGTAACACTGCAGGAAAGGCAAAACATAACATCATGCCTGTACATTAAATCCATTGGCTTGCTCCAATTCTAGTACCTGCTTAAATAGCAAACTTTTAGAAAATTAAATAGCTAAATTACTTGAGTTTGGTTCAGATCAGCAGCTTCTACCAAAGGGGGGGAATTGCCAATTGCTGAGACCTGCTAAGAAAAAAGGAGGGAGAAGACCTCTCCTCCCGAGTGGGAGCAAAGGTGGATTTTGGGTATATACAATTAGAGAAAAGAGGTGATCAGGTGGACCAGAAGTCTCTGATGAACTTGTGTCCCTGAACTTTTCGCAGGTTTATTCTTTTATAGGGCAATGGGAGAAGGAAGAAGCAGCAGGTAAAGCTAGATGTCTTCTATTATCCACTGCAGCCGAGGAGCATCTTCCATTCCTTAGTCTAAAGAAGCCCCACCTGGCTCTCTCAGACTGAGACTGTTTGCTTTAACCTACGCTAGTTTTGTAACATCTGCCCAAGAAAGAGTCCATGTTCTCTCTGCTAGTCTTTAAAGATCACTATTATTTAGCTCAGATTCAGCTGCTCCCTACAATCAATAGGAAAAATGTCTTATGTTTTCCCACCTTATTCCCCTATATAGATCTTATCTATTTCCAAATTGATCTCCATCAAACCCAAGAATCTCTGAATTTTTCTCTTCTGAACCCATGTATGGTGGGTGAGCTTCTTCTGATACCCTATTGAGTGAATCTATACAAATCTCAAGGAAATAGACAAAATGGAAAGAACATTTTGGCCCATGTCCTTCTGTGTGGAGACACTCCATGTTCCCCACTGTAGAATACAAGTCAGTGAATCCTGAAAGCCACAGGCCTTTTTTTTTTTTTTCATTTAAACTGTGCCATTTAAAATTATAAGATTAAATGACACCCATATATTATAAATCTCTGAAAATTACTAATGTATTTAATTATTTCAGGAGTTAATTTTCTGAATATCAGTTTCTAAAGCCACCAACTGATACCTATTCACATGGTCTTTCTAGACTAGAAATAGCTTTTATCAAAGCACAACTCTGTGTATGTATGTGTGTGTGGCCATGGGACTTGAACCACATACTCGGCCATGTGAGGATCCAGCCGCTTAACCACCACACCATAGACTTCTCTCATCCTGGCTTTTAATGGAGATTTAATTTATTTGTATAAACCATGTGAAGGATGCAAATGAATTTCCCTTGACTTATGTGTTGAATATTATTTTTTCCTCAATGATAAATAATTTGTGCATTACATTTTCATGAATGCTCTTGTCCATCTCTGACCTTTCTGTTGTTTTCCTTTCTTTTTTTTTATTTTTTGGCAACATATCTCCATAATTCTTACTTGTTCTTTTTTTTTTTTTTTTTTTTTGTCGTTTTTTTCTGTAGGGCGATTGTGCTAGCGCTCGCCAGACAGACAGAGAGAGACATAGAGACAGAAAGCGAGAAATCACCCCCCCAGGGGGGATTGGTCACGCTGCAATCCCTTCTCCTCCATTCTCCTCTCGGGATCTTGGGCACGCACGCACACACGCCCGACGTGAGATTTAAGCCACCGGGTCCGAGACGAGAACTGCAGTTGACTACATGGGAATCCAGCGAATAGCCATTACACTAACTGCTGGTTCCCACTTGTTCTTTTTTAAGATTATCACAGCTAATATTTTTCTACATCTTTATGAGATCCAGTGTACATACTATGAAATCATTTGTTCATAAAGTGTACAATTAACTTTTTCAGTACATTTACAGAGCTGTACAGTCATCAGCACAATCAAAGTTTAGAATATATTCTATATCCTCTAAAAGAAACCCCAAGCTCATGATCTCTATAGCCCATCACCCACAGAAGGCTGTGTAGTCTACCTCTGTCATATAAGCACATTCTGAGTACAGCATATAAATGGTATCATATATAAATGATTGGCTTTGATATTGTAATCCTAAATGTGTGACTAGGACTTAAGTAAATAATAAGTCCCAGGCATAATACAAGCTTATACATAAAGTTATTTTTATTGAAAAATTGTCTGAGTGGCAAAAGCAAACAAAATCAAACCAAACCATGAAACTCTGAATATGTAGTTATGTAACTTTAGCTGACGAATTTGGAGTCTATCTATAGGTGTTACCTCATAGTATTGTCCCTGCTGTATTATTAAGCAAAATAATGAAGCAATGAGATTATTTAATAATGCAACTATATATTTGAAAACTAACAAAATCAAAACCTTGTATCTGTTTATATGTTTGCATAAACTGAGACCAACATGCATTTTGAATTATTGTTAATTTGGGGGTCAGCAGATGGTATAGTGGTTAAGGCACTGGACTCCCATCTCGTGGTATAGTGGTTAAGGCACTGAACTCCCATCTGATCAACTGACATTCGAGTCCCAGACCTGGTAGCTTGAAACTCATGCCAGGCACATATGTGTGCATGTCCAATATCTTAAGAGGAGAATGTAATAAAAGGGATTGCAGCATGGTCATCTTCCTGGAGAGCAGGCCGGTGATTTCTCGCTTTTTGTCTCTGTCTCTAGAAAGCACATGCACGGTATAGCAAGAGTTTCTCAAAAAAAAATTGTTAGTTTGAAGAAAGGTGAGTTATTCCTCTATGTACTTAGAATTTCAATAGAATGTTTGATTTTTAAAAAGTAATTTAACCAATATTAAGTTTGCAAAATTATATTGTACTTATTTGAGCTCAAGCTGGGTGCAAATTGAATTCAGATTTTTTAGCTCATAGTTCACTGACATTTTCTTACACATTAAGTTTTTCATCCTAAGATATTGTTTTGTATAATTAAATACTAAAAATTTCTAACCCAAAGAGAATGCTTTATAGCTATACCTCTATATTCCCTTTTTATATAACTCCTAAAACACCTGGGGGATAGGTTTTTTTTTTATTTGGTGCAAATTGAATTCAGATTTTTTAGCTCATAGTTCACTGACATTTTCTTACACATTAAGTTTTTCATCCTAAGATATTGTTTTGTATAATTAAATACTAAAAATTTCTAACCCAAAGAGAATGCTTTATAGCTATACCTCTATATTCCCTTTTTATATAACTCCTAAAACACCTGGGGGATAGGTTTTTTTTTTATTTGGCATACTGTTACCTCTATATTCCCTTTTTATATAACTCCTACAACATCTGGGGTATAGTTTTTTTTTTTAATTTAGCATACTGTAGTCAATAATTTATGTATCCATTAAGGTATACCTTATTTGTCTCTAAACTACCTAGAACAGAATTTAGAGAATATGAATAGTCAAGGAAAGGTTCTGAGGCCTCAGAAGGCAATTTTTTTCAAGCCCACAGTTCTCAATCTTGTGTATTTTAATCTTATGAGACTCTTTAAACTGTTGTTTAGAGCCTATGTATTTATGACTGGGTCTTGGCATCAATAAATTATCTTTTAACTCATGAAGAAAGAGGGCTGTTAATGTAGCGATGTCTAGTTTCAAAGCAAAATTCATCTTGCATGAATCAGACAACACTGAGTGAAATTGACTATATCAAGAGTAGAAAAGTTAACTAAACCAACAATAACCCTTTCAGTGTTCAGATGTTTTGCATAACTGCAGTTAGGGGCAAAGGGTAAGTAGAAACATATAATGAGTCTTTAGTTTCTGTTCACAATCCCTGTCCACAATCTCTGCTCCAGTAAATGTGGAAAGGTATGGTATAGTTCAACGTTTGGAGTTGTTATACCACACACACACACACACACACAAGCAACCTGTATAAGACAAAATGACCAAGTGTATACATTCTTAAAGTATTTCTCTAGAAGGAAGATAATGGTCTCCAAGTGTGTTAAGGACTACTGCAAAACAATAAAAATGACTTAAGAGCTGAGTCCCTGACTGATGAAGATAGACACAAATAACAAATCTAGGACAGATACAATAGAATATTTTTTAAAGACACAAATGAACACACACATTCAGACTAGGTAGCAGGCTACTAGCTATTTGGTAATTAACTCCAAGAATTAATTTAAAATTATATATATATATATATATATATATATAAATATATTTCTGAATATCAAAGATTAGAAAATAACTCAAACAAAGTCTTACATGAGAAAC
>NW_006159800.1:1037223-1037745 GCF_000334495.1 Tupaia belangeri chinensis | reverse complement strand
ATAGAGGGTCATTTCTCAACATAATAAAAGCTTATCTATGAAAAACCCATAGCTAACATCATCCTAAATGAAGAAAAGTTGAAAGAGTTTCCACTAAAGACTGGTATAAGATAAAGATGACCACTTTCTCCCCTCTTCTTCAATATAGTACTGGAAGTCAATCATCTAAAAAATAGATAAGTGGGATTACATTAGAATAAAAAGTTTCTACATTGCTGAAGACAGTAATTGGTATGAATTAATAGCCCTAGATGGGAAAATATTTTTGTAAACTATGTATTAGATAAGGAACTGATAACCGAAAACACAAGAAATTCAAGCAGCTGTCCTGAAAAAATATGATCAACCCTATTAAGAGATGGTAGAATGAGTTGAAAAAATAAACAAACAAACAAAAACACTCTCTAATAGCCAAAAGGCATATTAAAAAATCCTCATCATCCCTCATTGTAAGGGGTTGGAGATGAAAACCACGATGAGAACCTAACCTAACCCCAGTCAGAATGACTAAGATTAAAAAAA
>NW_006159800.1:1036430-1036882 GCF_000334495.1 Tupaia belangeri chinensis | reverse complement strand
ACCCTGGTTTTTGACAGAAAGTGGATGAATAGGGAAGATTTACTGCTGAGTGAAGCAAGTCAGGCTAGGAAAGGCTATAAAGGAGAGACATTGTATATCTCCACTTAAAATATATTGAGTGTCCACACTCTATGACTGAAACTGAATGACTAAAGGATATAAAGACACAGTAAATGATTGTGAATACCAGATACAGTCCAGATACAGTGTGGGAAAAAGCTGGGTGAGGAGTAGAGTTTGAGGAAGAACAGTAGGGAGAAAAATGGAGAGGCATAGCATTGATGGGACGAAGAAATGGGGTATTTTTTTTTTTCCGGAGAGGTTTTTTTTTTTTTTTTACTATAGGGCTCCTGCGCACACCAGAAAGACAGAGAGAGACAGAGAGACAGAAAGCAAGAAATCACCCCCCGGGGGATGGCCACGCCACAATCCCTTTCCCTCCATTCTCCTCT
>NW_006159800.1:1031623-1036347 GCF_000334495.1 Tupaia belangeri chinensis | reverse complement strand
AGTCCAGCAACATAGCCATTAGGCTAACTGCTGGTCCCAAGAAATGGGGTATTATCTTTTGAAGATAACTTTATAGTGTTATCAACTGGACTAGGGAGAAATGCACACATGTTAGAATATTCACTTTGCAAGCTAAATAACATGATTGTATGTATACAAGAACTTAAAATAAAATAAAATAAAACATAGTGTATGTCACAAACATGTACAAAAATTATATGTAAACCAGAAATTATAATAAAATTAAAAATAAATGTTTTCTATCAGTTGATTCCATTAAGACAAAAAATATAGCAGCAAGCCATTTATAAAACAAAGACATGTGTTATTATCTATTGAAGATAAATTTATAGTATTGTCAAATGGACTTGTGAGAATTATACACAAGTTGGAATATTCACTTTGCAAGCTAAGTGACATATATGATTGGATAAATAAAATAAACTGAAATAAAAATCATTAAAAAAATAAGTTTGTGGGAAAATGGAACTAAAGTTCAAATTTGTTTGTTTATTTATAAAAAGTAGATAAAATTAAAAATAAATGTTTTCTATCACTTGATTCCATTAAGACAAAAAATATAGCAGCGAGCCATTTATAAAACAAAGACATGTGTTATTATCTATTGAAGATAAATTTATAGTATTGTCAAATGGACTTGTGAGAATTATACACAAGTTGGAATATTCACTTTGCAAGCTAAGTGACATATATGATTGGATATATAAAAGAAACTGAAATAAAAATCATTAAAAAAATAAGTTTGTGGGAAAATGGAATTAAAGTTCAAGTTTGTTTGTTTATTTATAAAAAAGTAGGAATAGTATAACATATCTAAATTTAGGCAGTGTAGATAATTAGTTATGTGATTAGTGATTGCTAATTTATTAGCAATTTCTCAGGATAATTGTGGTCGTAGGTTCCTGCCATGCACAAAGAATTAACAACAGACACCAGCAGAAACGTACATAGTATTGAAACTATTTGGCTAAGTGAAGCAAAGAAGAAGAGAGAGCAGGCTCACTGCAGCCAGATCAGCCATCTCTAGGATCATCTGGGTGAGTTTTTTATGATGGTGCTGGCTTTTTCCTCCTGGTCTCTCCCCTGGGTGATCACTCTCCTTTTCCCACAGCATCTTCTTTGACTGACAGTCAGGATTTCCATAACCTAGACGGTTTTTCACAGGTAAGGTATTTTTCCAGAATGCATTACGAAAGTTGGGGTGGGGGGCTTGTCAAAATCACAATGGTAATACATGCCAGTGGAGAACTGGTAGCTTAAGGACTTGCTCAAGACCTAGTAGGTATGTTCAGCCTTAAGGGGAGGTGGGTGTGTTTAACTTTGAGCGAGGCAAGCAGAAGTTTGGGCTTGAGGGACTTCGGGTGTAAGGTTGATACACTTCCTATCCAGAGTTGTTGACTACAAGCCAGACCAACCTGGGAGGGATTTTCCTGTCTGGAGGGGAGCGAGCCTGTCTCACTCTATTCATATCTAACTGCTACCTAGCATCGGGAGAGTCAAGAAGATATGGTAATGTTTCTTGTTTATAGCTAAGTTTAATCCTGTTTTGCTTAGGATCTTGTGTTGTTTTTTCTCTTTGTGTCTCTATGTTTCTTCTGTAAAATAAGGATGATATGCATGTATACATATATAATACCTCTATGCATATATAAAATTACAGTAACAAACATACATTTCATTTGGTTTAGGAGTGGATTACTAGAAAACATGCATGTATACACAATGCACATTCTTCATTCTGAAATGTTAAACTTGAACACTTCCAATTGCCTTGCTTCTCCTTTAGATGAATGTTCCCCAAGGTGGTGGCAACTTGAAAATTGCCACTCTACTAATTATCAGACACCCAATGAGAGAAGTAAAGTGCCAAATGTACTTTAGGTCACCAACATTTCCCCTTCTGAGATGCCTCTTTCCATGGCAGTATGCAGGCTCAGAGCGGGTAAGAAATCCAAATGGCCAGTTCAATGCTCCAGTATTTAGATAATGATATCTTCACAGCAGTTATCATCAGTAGTGTATGGCGGATGAAAAGGAGTCTGAGCTGCTCAGGGTGGTGTGTGGGTGAAGGGGAGTGCTCAGAGGAGTACTGAATTGAATTACAACCCTGGGTCAGGAGAAACAAGTAGCTGGAGACTTAAATAAGTCTTTACAAGTAGGGATTCTGTGTGTTTATCCTGAAATATGAAAATTATATAAAAATAGGAGAATCCTTTCAATGGGAGAATTTTTGTATTCTTGTGTAAGGAGGTCATGGGAAGCTCAGACAATATAGTTAGAGAGGCAAGATTAGAAGCCTAGTGGTACCACTTACAAGGTCAGTTGAAAATCTCTGAGAGTGCCAGTATCTTTATTTGGAAAACAGAGATAACATTTTCTTAGAAGGTCACAGCAGTCACCAGAAGCGACATGCCTGTACCCTGTTAGCCTTCTTCCAGGTGAACTGCAGTTCCTGTGATGCCCATGACTTCTGCAATGTCTCTGTACAGGTATTCTTTATCCAAGGGCATTTTCTTGACTTCTGTGTAGAGGACAGTGCTGGAGAAGTCACTCCTCAGGGGCAAACTTCAACCCGTGAAGGATGGAGTCAATGAAGATGGAGAATCTGCAGGAGTAGTATGCTGCCTTCCTGGGACAAACTGGAGGTGTGAGGCACACGGTTTCTGGGTGCCCACGATGTCAAATTATCCTGCTTCATTTATTTCTTTCCTGCCTTGTTTTCTCACGTTCTCAATGGTGCTTCCTCATATCACTTCTCAAATAACTCTTGCACACTGATAGGAAGGGTAGACCAAGCTACAACATTTTGTTTTCTGGAATTAGATACTACATGCTGCATGTTCAACATCCAGTATTATGTCTGCTGTGTTACACAGATAGAACCATCCTCTGTGTTTTCTGGTCCATGGAGAATGCTGCTCCATTTGCTAATCATACAGGCTATACAACCATTCTTAGCATCTGTGTCCTACTTCTCTAGGAATTTAGCAATAAACAAAGAAAACAATTATATTAGTAATTCAAATTCTATGCTGGTTCTACAGTAAGAGGTGACCCAAATGTTAGCTGGATAACTAGATTCCAGGTGTAAATATTAAACTCCCAGTATAATCCAGTTCCATGTGCCGTTTGATTACCAATAAGGTCTGCGGGCACTTGCTTTGTGGCTTGTTGTACTTTTTACTAGGGAGAAGTATATCCTCTCTTTTTTCCTTCTGTGTTTTTGGTAAAAATAATGTACATATAATGGAGAGTTGCTTTAGATGATGAAGATTAGAATAAGGCAGTTGGAATCTAGATCCTGGGCACTGCCCCTAGGCATGGGATTCCTTGCTGGGCTCTGAAAGACTCTTCTATTTTGTATCTCAGTAATATAGCCAAACCCACAACCTGTCTGATATTCATCAAAAGTTACATTACATACATTTGGAATGTCCATGCTAACATCTATGAGTCCTCTTAGACATACAGAATATATGGGGTAAGGTCACGAGAAAGAATGAAACTCCAGCCATCAGTGTCTTTACAGATTTCTGTTACACATAAAGAACCATTATGTGTCATCTGCCCCTTCCTTCTAATCAATGACTCCTGTCGGCGTCGGCCCCAGGGCTTGGGTCTGGCTGAATCATGATCAGAGGGCTGCTGCTGAGGAAGAGAAAGAGGACGAGAAAGAGAAAGCCCTCCATCTTGCCAGGGCCGGGGAATTGGAAAGAACGAGACAAAGGGTTAGAGTAGAAAGGAACACAGGCAGCCTGAGCCTAGGTAGCCCAAGCAACTTGTGCCGCTCAGATGAACTGGACGTCTTTATTTATAGTACAAGGAGACGTTATACATGTACGTTTCATGATACTTCATGGATTGGTTGCCAGGTAACAGACAATAAGAAGCAGTTAACAAGTCTGTAAGAGATTAGTCATACTAGGGGCAAGGTGTCTCACTTGGTGGTAATCCCATCTAGAGTAAATCTCATCTTCCTTTCTAATGCAGAGAACTAGCTGTTAGGTGTGGGGAAGAAGCTAAAGAGCTTCTCCATAAGGAGTGTACCACCATGCCTAGAGAAGTCGAATGAACCTCCAGCCATCTGTCTTTACAGATTTCTGTTACACATAAAAAACCATTATGTGTCATCTGCCCCTTCCTTCTAATCAATGACTCCTTTTAGATTAAAGAACTAAGAGTTTCAAATGGCGGTGTGATGATAGCTCCGGTTCTTGTTGATTTTTATTAATGCTTATGTTTCAAATAATATATCTGCAAATTAAACAATTAGTCTGTAGACTTAATTTCGGGTAGCATTGAGAAACAGGTATCTGAGGAAACTGCCAACTCATAAAACAAAAAGCATATAATCAATCTGATTAAAAAGACACCTTTTAAAGAAAGTTTCAAAGACTTGCCAGAAAAAGAGAAGACAAAAAGAAGGAGAAAGCACTCCGAATGAGGTGTAATCATGCCACAACCCTTTCTTCTCCATTTCTGCATCCTTTCAGGATTTGGGTCATGCACATATGCATCTATTGTGTTTTTTCAAGCTACCAGAGCCAGTATTTAAATCACAGTGGACCATGTCAGATCCAGCTTTCTATACACAGCACTTAACCATAATTGCAGGATTGCCAACAGAAAAGATACTTTTCTTTTTTTTTTTTGCCATAAAGCACATGGACTCTCCAGAGAGAAACAGGGCAAGAGAGCGGAAG
>NW_006159800.1:1022946-1031375 GCF_000334495.1 Tupaia belangeri chinensis | reverse complement strand
CCTCTCCAGAGAGAAACAGGAAAAGAGAGAGGAAGTGAGAAATCAACTACAAGTGGGATAGCCACACCACAATCCCTTCTCTTTCATTCTCCTTTTACAATTTTGGGCACACACATATGTGCCTGGATGATTTTCAAGCTACTGGGTACTGGGACTTCAACCACAGACTCTGCTAGGTGGGCTCTGTTGCTTTTACCACCACCCCACCTGCTGGCACCAGAACAGGTATTTTTAAAGTTAAGGGAAATCTCTATGTTCCCTCAGACCAAACATTGAAACAAACATATTATGAAAGACCTGAAACAGGAAGAATGGCACAAAAAGTGAACTGCAGTGTATCTCCAAGGCTGTGTGCTCCTGTGTTGGGCCAGAGACAAGAGTATTAAGTCCAGGTTCTACAGGGGTCCTCTGAAGGGTACAAAACAGTTCAATCCTGTTGCATTCACTGATTTTCCAGTGTCTGTATCATCAGTGTAGCCCTTCAAATTTTGTACAGGTTAACATTAAAAAAATGATAGCTTTAAAAATGAAGTCACCAGATCTAAATGAAACAATCTGAATCAGCAGCAAAAAGTAAAATCGGAGTCTTAAAAGCCAAAAAACTTGGGACCAGCAGTTAGCGTAATGGCTATGTCACTGGACTCCCATGTAGTCGACCATGGTTCAAGTCCCAGACCTGGCAACTTAAACTCACACCGGGCACGTGTGCGTGTGTGCCCAAGATCCCGAGAGGAGAATGGAGGAGAAGGGATTGCAGCATGGCCATGCCCCCTGGAGGGTGATTTTTTGCTTTCTGTCTCTCTGTCTGGTGAGCGCATGTGCCCTATAGCAAAAAAAAAAAAAAAGCCAAAAAACTTAAGATATTGAATTATTAAGCAATTTATATTAAAAATAAGATTACATTAATGAACACATTAGTACATGATATATACCTTAAGTACTAATCAAGACTTCAAGAAGAGCCATAAGAAACTTTAAAATAAGAATTAAAAACATCTGTATAATCCAAAATAATATAGATGGACTAAATAAAATTAGACATAGCTTTAAAAAGTAACATAAGCAAATTTAAAAATTTTATAAGCTGGTATTTTTTATATCAATAGTTAAAATAATTTTCAGAGAAATTATTAAAAATGTAGCAAGGTAATCTTATAAAAGGCCAACATAATAACAACTTTATTCTACTTACTAGTGAGTAATATCTGACAAAGATAATTTATAAGATACTATTTGAAATAGCAACACAACTAAAATAAGGAGAACAAATGTAATAAATATGTGCTAAAAATACATTATCATAACTTTCTTGAATAAAACTAGGAAAACCCTAAGTAAATGAGAAATCATATCATATTCCTAGATAAAACAATTCAATATAATGATTGTCAATTTGCTCCAAATTTTTAATTTTTGTATGCTTAATCAATATGCTATGTGTTATTTTGGAAATACAATTACAAGCCAATTCTAAAAGTTATGTGATAGAGCAAAGTTTATGTTGAGTAAGCTTGCCTGCCATCATTAAGACATATGTGATCCTAATTAAGGGATTTGATATGGCATAGAGATAGATAAAGTGATAAATGGAACAGAGAGACCAGAATCACAACTGTAAGTAATATGAAAACATCTAATAATGGACATGACTTTGTAGAGCAAGGAATAGAAACACGCTTCAATGAGAGTTCTAGTTAGTCACACAGAAAAACTTAATTGGATCTTAATCTCCTACTACACATGAAATTAGTTCCAGTGGCTTAAAGACTTAAATTTAAAAGACCAACTTCAACAATTTTTAAAATCAACGTAGGAAACTATTTTCTCAGAGTAGAGAAATAGTATCTTAAACAAGATACAGAAATCTAGTTACAAAAATAAGGCTTGAGATTCAAGATATGGACTAGAGAAAATCATCAAGAAATTAAAAATGCAAGCCGTGGATTGGCAGAAGACATGTACAATAAAGTATCTGTGTCTCTAAAGTTTAAATAGCATTTCAAATTAATAAGGGACATCCAAATAATTCATTTTAAAGAAATAGGTCAGCCCACGACTTGGTGTTTAAGGCAAGTGGATATCACATCGCTGACTGTAAGGTTTTAGTTTTGGACCCAACAGCTTGAAAAACACACCCAACACATATGCATGTATGCCCACATTTCTGAAAGGAGGGAAAAATTAAGAAGAAGGGATTGTGGCATGACCATTCCCCATGTGGGGTGCTTTCTCACCCAGTCTTCATCTCTCTCTATCAAGTGCACATGCCCTCTGGGGAAAAAAAAATTGACGTTAGTGAACAGATATTTCCCAGAAGAGAAAATATGAATGTCCTACAGACATAAGAAAATGTGTTAACCTCATTAATAAGCAGAGATATGTAAATTAAGATTATAATGAAATTTAATTTAATAGTCCCTAGACTGCTAACAATTCTAGTATCTGGAAGAAACAAGTGTTGAATATGATGCCTTTAAAATGAATTTACACAAAACACTGTGTGATTTGGAACAATCACTTTGAAAAATGTTTGAAATTTTTTTACAGTGCTAAAAACAAGCACATATATATTGATCTAAACTTTTCACTCCCAATTATAGATGTGAGAATAGCTCTTAAATGTGAACATGAGAACACGTCTACTCACAGTTACTGTGGGTGTATGTGTGCAAGCATATATGTATGTGTATGCTGTTTGTATAGTAACAAAACATGGGAAACAATAAGTTCTCATTGTCAAAAGACTGGACAAATTGTGGTGTATTTGTTACATAGACTTTTTTTTTTTGGAGAGGTTTTTGCTTTAGGGCACATGCGCTTGCCAGAAAGACAGAGACAGAGAGACAGAAAGCGAGAAATCATTCCCCCCCAGGGGGGGATGGCCATGCCACAATCCCTTCTTCTCCATTCTCTTCTTGGAATCTTGGGCACACACGCACACATGCCCAACATGAATTTAAGCCGCCAGGTCCGGGACTCGAACCACAGTTGACTACATGGGAGTCCAGTGACATAGCCATTATGTTAACTGCTGGTTCTTTACATAGAACATTATACAGATATAAAAAGAAATAAACTGCACCTATAAGCAATGGCATATATAAATCTCCTTTTTTTTTTTTTTCTGCTTTAGGTGAAAGATAGGGAAAGGAAGAGAGAAAGAGATTTTTAAAAATTAATTAATTTCTTCCATGAGGAAGAAAGAGAGAGAGAGAGAGATAGCCTCCTCCAGGCTTCGATGCCACACGTCACCCCGTCTTGAGCTAGTCCTGGTTGTGTACAAGCACATACCCAGTGTATTCAGGGTGACCTCTGGACTTGAACTAGGAACCTTGTTATGTGAGAATTTTGTTTACTTCTGTGCTATCATCTAGCACAGAGAATTTTTGGCAGAGTATTGCTATGACAAGGTCCTGCTGCCCAGCTTCCCAGTTAGGTAGGATCACAGGTGCAGGCTCCTGTGCCTAGAGTGCTCAGCCTGGCCTGAGAAGAGACCTGTACCTGTGCTATAGCATCTAAGCTCTCACGTGTTGGCACTGCCACTGTGGCATGATGTGGGGGCTGGAATCATTAGAACATGATTGAAATGAAATGAAATGGTGACATCATTATAAAGCTAACAAACCATACCAAGCAATATGTTTCTTGGCTAAAATAAAACAGGAATTAAAAAAAAAAGCTGAGAATAAACAGGTGAGTGAGATAGAAATGGAGCACATACTTAAAACTACCTTGAAAAGCAGATTGCTATGGTGATTTCTCACATTCTCTCTCACTCTCTCTGACAAGTGCATGTACGCTATGGCAAAAAATAAAAAATAATTAATTAAAAAAATATTCATACTGTTCTAAATCTTAAGCTGCATGGTAGATTTAGGGGTTCATTTTGTTTTAGTACTCTCTACCTTATACATGCACTACATATATTCTTCAGTATATACTCAGTGTTATAAAACGTATTTAAAATTTATTCATTTATTCATTTTCTTTTTATTTGCGTTTAAGCATTGTACATCTTTTTTTAGAGGTTTTTGCTATAGAGCATGTGCCTTCACCAGAAAGACAGAGAGAGACAGAGACATAGAAAGCAAGAAATCACCCCCCAGGGGAGATGGCCATGCCGCAATCCCTTCTCCTACATTCTCCTCTTGGGATCTTGGGCACACACGCACATGCTCCTGGCATGAGTTCAAGCCACCAGGTCTGGGACTCAAACCGTGGTCAACTACATGAGAGTTCAGTGACATAGCCATTATGCTAACTGCTGGTCCCAAGCATTGTACATCTTTACAATGTACAACATTCTTTTTCCTAGCATAAATATAGTGTATAATAGTCAAGTTAAAAACATTGCCATATACATTATCATCAGCAGGTAATTTTTCATTTTTGGGTCTATTAAATGTGTTTTCTTTGTATTTTCTAAAACTCATTTAAATGAGAGATATATGGTATCAAATTTATTGTGGCACGTTGATGTGGAAGTAGTGTACTTGAGTCTTACACGCCCAGTTCTAATCTAGCCTCTCTACTAGCCAAGAGCATATCCTGAGAGTGTCACTGTTTGTGAAAGGAAGATAGGAGTACATGCTGATAGAGAGAACTAAATGTACATGCCCTGTGCCTGGCACTAAGATAAGGTGCTTTTGAGGGAGGCTAGTACATTTTTAAAAATTATTTTATTTAACTTTATTTATTTATTTATTTATATTTTGAGAGAGACGGAGAGAGTCAGACAGAGAGAGAGAGAGAGAGAGAGAGACAGAGACAGCAAGCTGCCGGGTTTAGGACTCGAACCATTCAGCCATATCGGACTCCAGCATACCCTTAACCGCCACACCACCTGCCCAACCTGAGGCTAGTACTATTTTTATTATAGCCTTCAAAATGTCCTTTCCCTAGCTCTGCCACATGCAATGAGGTAGTGACTTTCCATAGGCAGGCCCTCATGGCAAACAGTTGGCTAGAACTGATAGCTGAAATGGCAGAGAATATGCGATAGAAAATGAACTTTTCTCCTTTAATTATTTTTCTTTCTTTCATAAGATGAGAGCAAGCGAGCGAGAGAGAGAGAGAGAAAAGCACTCTCAATGGAGTTTTATGATGCAATCGTCCCCCTAGCCTTCCCGGAAGGGAACTAACTAAATGAATGAACAGGCCCTCAGTATACCATGTCACCAGTATTTGTTCTTGAAACCTTTCAACTTAGTTCAACTAAGAAGGCTTTGTGAATTTGATATGTGAATACAGAAATGTTACAATATAAAGTGATAGGAAATGTGATCTAAAACATAGTGTACAGCTCTTATAGTAAATTTCTGTTATGACAAAAGCTAGGGCCGTCAGGTGCCATAGCGGCTAAGGCACTGAATCCCACATGGCAGACACTGTGGTTTGAGTCCCAGACCTGACAGTTGAAAATCACACCAAGTGTGAGAGTTTCTATGCCCCAAATCCTGAGAGGAGAGTGAACTGGAGGAGAAAGGTTTTATAAGTGACCATCCCCCCAGGGTATTGATTTCTTACTCTCTCTCTCTCTCTCTCTTTCTCTCTCTGATGAGTTCACATATTTTATAGCAAACATAAATAAATTTAAAAAAAGAACAATATTGAATCTAATCATTTATATTTTTTAAAAAATGTTGCCAATAAACTAAAACCAAATGCTGGAGAAAAAAAATCATGCATTTCAACATCTAGAAACAATTCTTGTTAATATTCAAAATATTTTTCTAGTTTTACATACATATTGTCATCTCAAGGTTATCAACGTAATATGTAAACAGTCTTTCACCTTTCAGTTTCAATAACTTCATGCGGCATATTTTCAAAGGCATATCTTGTATAAAACCAAAGCAAACCTTCAGGCAGAGTAAAATGTACCTGCACTTCAAAAAATCAGTATAGAGGGAGAGAGAACTTTTTTTTAATGTATCTTATTGGTTTTGAATACTTATATAGAATGAATTTTCATCTCTTGTTCCTGGATTGATTCTTTGCCTATTTTGTATTGGGGGATTGACTGATCAATTCATAAGTTTGAGCCTATACATTTTATAATCTCAAGGGCTACTAAAGTTTGTCACAACACACTCATAAACAGAAATCCTACTCAGACCCTAAGCATTACATGATCTTTGACACAGTTGACAAACTTAAGTTTGCAGTAAGTTTTTAGAGTTTTCTAACCTTGGGTTTCAGGTCTTTTTAATCTTTTAGAGACCACTATCTGGCCAAATATAAACATATTGATGTTAACGAAGATGAACAATGAGAATGAATGTCAAACATCATTTTATTGTTCTCTGAGGTAGGAATAAGAACATGATGAGAATAAAGAAAATATAATGATAAGAACTGATCTGAAATGCAACAATTTTTTTTAGTATATGTGCTGCCGAAGCGAGCACTGAAATGCAACAATTTTTAAATGAAGAATAAAAAGTGGATATAAGAATATGTATTGCAACATTATTCATTGTACCTAGGACATGGAATCAATCCAAATGTCTAAGAACAGATAATTGGACTGAAAAAAAATATGGCAATGTATACTATGGAATATTACTCATCCATAAAAAGAATGAGACCCTGATATTTGATACAAAGTGGATGAATATTGAAGATTTAATACTAAGTGAAGCAAGCCAGCTTATAAAAGACAGGCATTGTATGTCCCCACTTAATGTATACCAAATGTCAGCACTCTACGTCAGAAACAGAAATATTGGAAAGTACAATAGCAGGGAGGGCAACTGTAGATAATAGAGGAAGTATAGGAGGGGGCAGGTAACATGGTGTGAAAGGAGGGAGTTAGGGAAAAAAGCAAACAAAATATTTAACAGACACAAACATGAAAAGTTATTTGCTGATGTTAATGTATATGGTAATGTCTTTGAATTGACTTACATGCAATATATTCATACTAGGAAAAAACATGTTATACAATGTAAAGATGTATAGTGATTAAATGTAAATAAAATTTTAAAAATTCGGCATAACTGAGCATCTCATAAAAGAGCGGGCTAACATTTGTTGAGATGGCAGCTTTATTCATTCTTCAAATAAAATTCAAATGCTTTGGAGTCTACTCCCTTCCCCCCAAATACTCTCTTGGTCTCCGTTGCTACATTCAAAATGCTGAATATACAATAGGAGAGAATAAAAAGCTGCAATTCACATAATACACTAAACTAATTTCATTTCGAGGGTGAACTGAATTGGAAAAATCTCATTTTCTTAAGAAAACTTTGTATCTCATAAAGTCTTTATGTGCTTTTGAGAAACACGCCTTTGCCCTAAGGAGATGCCTATGCCTTGTCGGGGGAGGTAGTAAGAGAGAAAGGATGAAGAATAAGGGAGAAAATGTTTCTCCAAACAAAGTGCAAAGGCCTAGATATTCTAACTCTGTCATCTCCCCACTATTCCTTGATTGATCAATCACTTTCTTCAAGTAAACTCCATTTACCTGTTTTTTTCTTGTCTTTGCCTATGCAAATCACAACCTGCTTTTAATTATACAAGGCCCACTGTCACCACCTGATGATATTAGAGCAAAATAGAAAGTGCATTAAGCAGCTTCAGTGGGATTTTATAGACACCGTAATGACCTTTCAAGATGAATTCTTAGCAAGGAATGAAGGATTTATATTTTTCATATTTTATAGAAAGTTGTTCTTTGTTATAAGATGTCACTTGCAATCCGTAGTGACATTTGACTAAAGGTGTAAAAATGTCATATTTTTCCATTGACAGATCCTGTGTGTTCTCTCTTGCTTTGGGATAAGGGGCTTTTTCATGCATATATATATGACAGCTCAAGATGTTAGATCAATTGGATTGTCTTTCCTTCAGTTATTAAATATTCAGGATGTTCATTATATGCCAGAGCCTGAATAATATAAGATTAGTGGGAAACCTTTGTGGGAGCTTTTATTATCATTATTAATATTAATCATGTGTGCTGCACTCATTTTTCTACTTTGCAAACTCAAATGTCAATAGAATAAGTAAACCACCCCACCCAACAGGTTGAGGCAAAAAAAAAAAGAGAGAAAGATCTATGTGAAGACAAGAAAAAGTTTTATCTTAGTTTTTCAAACAGTAAGAGAGGGGCAACGATAGCCCATCTTTAAGTTTGAAAAATGAACAACAACAATTAAAAAAAAAAAAAAACCAAAATAATTTGTAATGTGAAATAGGTCGACAGTAGAAGAGTCAGAACTGAAATCCAAGACTTCTGTATTCCTCACCTGGACACTTTCTGCTCTTTCCCACTGCCCTGAGAAACTGAGTAAATGTTAATGATGTTTCTGCTGCCCAACCATAATTGATTTCTGGAATGCCAGCAACCATATTCAAACTTCTTATATGTTATTTCCAGAGTATACATGTGCTTGTCAGAGAGAGAGAGAGAGAGAGAGAGAGAG
>NW_006159800.1:1019588-1022586 GCF_000334495.1 Tupaia belangeri chinensis | reverse complement strand
AGAATAATTAACCCCCCCCCCCAAACAGGTGGAGGCAAAAAAAAAAGAGAAAAAGATCTATGTGAAGACAAGAAAAAGTTTTATCTTAGTTTTTCAAACAGTAAGAGAGGGGCAACGATAGCCCATCTTTAAGTTTGAAAAATGAACAACAACAATTAAAAAAAAAAAAACACCAAAATAATTTGTAATGTGAAATAGGTCGACAGTAGAAGAGTCAGAACTGAAATCCAAGACTTCTGTATTCCTCACCTGGACACTTTCTGCTCTTTCCCACTGCCCTGAGAAACTGAATAAATGTCAATGATGTTTCTGCTGCCCAACCATAATTGATTTCTGGAATGCCAGCAACCATATTCAAACTTCTTATATGTTATTTCCAGAGTATACATGTGCTTGTCAGAGAGAGAGAGAGAGAGAGAGAGAGAGAGAGAAGGGAAGAAGCATCTCCAATGGGACATGGTATGCAATCCCTTCTTCATTTCTCTATCCTGTTGGGATTTTGAGCACATGTGCACATGGACCTGGTGTGTTTTCAAGGCACCAGGGCAGGGACTTGAATAATGTAGTCAATCCTTCAGGATCCAGCTTCTTTAATCACTAGGTAATAGGGCCAGTTCATAGACTGATTTATTTTTTAGTATATTTTTAATTTTTTATACATTCAGTATAACTACATATCATTACAGCATGCACAATGAATTTTCCCAGAATGAATACAATGCACATTAGTCTAGTTAAAGTTATTATCATATACATTATCATCAACAGATAACTTTCCATTTTTGATCTCTTAAATGTTTTATTTCATTCTTTTCCCCTTTATTCCCATCCTCTTATCATCCTCTATTTTCTACCCTTCTTCCACATTGTCTCTAAAATCCACAATTGTTCTCCAAGCTTTTATATGATCCAGTATTTCAGTTTCTACCATAGAGTGCAGATATTAGGTATGTAATGAGTGAGGACATACAACATCTCTTTCATAGCTTGGCTGGTTTTGCTCAGCAGTAAATCTTCCATATTCATTCACTTTCTATCAAATGCCAGGGTCTTATTTTTTCCATAGCTGATTAGTAGTCCACACTGTATGTATGTGACACTTTCTCAATTTACTCATCTGTTCATGGACGTTTAGTTTGGTTCCATGTCCTAGCAATTGAGCAATGCCATACTAAACATGGCTGTGCAAGTGCTTTTCTGACTGAATGTAGGTACTCGGGAAAGGAATTGCGCAAGTGCTTTTCTGACTGAATGTAGTCCTACCCTTTGGGTAGGTACTCGGGAATGGAATTGCTGGATAATATGGTAGACAGTAAAGTTCCAGGATACAAAATCAGCATAGAAAAATCTATAGCATTTCTATACATGAACAAGGATCAAAATTGAGGAATAATTGAAGAAAGCAATCTGATTTACAATAGCCACAAAAGAAGTAAGATACCTAGGAATAAACTTAACTAAAGAAGTCAAAGACCTCTACAATAAAAACTAGGAAAAAATTTAAAAAAAAATGAGAATGACACAAAAATTGGAAAGACATGCCATGCTCCTGGATTGAGAGAAGTAATATAATTAAAATGTCAGTCCAACCCAAATTAATCTATAAATTTAATATAATCCCAATCAAATTACTAGAGATATTCTTCACAGGTTAAGGAAAGGCAATCATAGGGTTTGTCTGGAATCATAAAAGAACCCATAATGCCAAAGTAATTCTGCTCTAGGACAGTGGAGTAGGAAGCATCTCACTCCCAGACCTCAAAATATATTACAAATCTAGGATAATCAAAACAGCATGGTATTGACACAAAACAGGCATATGGGCCAATCAAACATGATAGAGATCCCGGGAATTAACCTCCAAACATACAAAACAGCATGGTATTGGCACAAAACAGGCATATGGACCAATCAAATATGATAGAGACCCCAGGAATTAACCTCCAAACATAAAGTCAAATAGTTTTTGACAAAGAGCATCAGTCAATCCAGTGGGAAAAAGAAAATCTATTTAGCCAAAAGTTCTGGGAAAACTGGTTATCCATCTGCAGAAAGATGAAACTGGACTGCTATCTCTTACCACTAACTAAAATTAGCTCAAAATGGATCATAGATCTAAACCTAAGACCTCAAGCTATAAAACTACTGGTGGGTAACACGGGGAAAGCCCCTGGAAACACCGGAGTAGGCAAAGACTTCTCAAATAAGATCCCCAATGCACAGACAATAATTCTAAAAATAAACAAAAGAGACTACATCAGGTTAAAAAGCTTCTGCTCAACAAAAGAAACAATTAGAGTGAATCAACAATCCTCAAAATGGTAGAATACATTTGCAAACTGTATCAAATAAAGGACTGATAACCAAAATAAATACAAGGAGCTGTATTTAATACAGGAACAGTTTACCCCCGGCCCAATAAAATTGATCAACCCGATTAAAAGATGCAGCTGTATTTAATACAGGAACAGTTTACCCCCACCCAATAAAACTGATCAACCCGATTAAAAGATGGGCCAAGCAGACAACTCACTAAGGAAGACATACAAACAGCCACAAAGCAAATGAGAAAAATGCTCAGCATTCCTTCTCATCAGGGAGATGTAAATTAAAACCGAAATGAGGTATCACCTAACCTCAGTCAGAATAGCTAAGATTTAAGAAATCAATAAAAAATAGTTAGTGCTGGCAATGCTGTGGTGAAAAGGGAATTCTCTGTGGGAATGTAAATGAACGTAGTCACTGTAGAGAACAATATGGAAGTTTTCAAAGACTTACCACAGACATTTTTATAAAGTTTATGTATTTATTTCTTCCATGTGAAAGAGATCCTCCCCAGGATCTTGGCACCTCAATGTACCCCCCCAGTCATAGACAGCCTGGACGAAGGATGAGCATTAACTGTGCACAACATGAATAGGAAGACTTGACGATGTGAAAGGGGCCCCTGCCATGTGGGTCCAGCACTGTAGTTAGGCTGCTGCTGTGCCACTGGCTG
>NW_006159800.1:1012838-1019173 GCF_000334495.1 Tupaia belangeri chinensis | reverse complement strand
CTGGCTGGCCTTCAGTTTTTTTTTTTTTTTTTTTTTTAAATCAGTATCTAAACCTTAGAAATGTCATATTTTGAAAGTAACAGCTATCTTCTGTGCATAGAATAAAAATAATATCTAACACTGGAAGTATACTCTTCAGCATATCATTGTGCTCATGTACATGATTACTATAGCATCAGCTGACTGCATACATGGATAAGTGAATGGAAGCTCGGATCTGAGTTTTTCAGTCACAAGCTAATAATGCAAGAGCACCACATACAATAGCCAAGCCTCCTCAGTATCACAGAGATGGGCTTTCTTGATTTGGATACTCGTCATTTGTGTAGACTCTCCTCTATACAGTCTTTAGAAACTTAATGGTGTGCAGTGATTAAATGTAAATAAAAAATAAATAAAATAGAAACAAGAACAAGTGTACGGTGGAGGAGAGAAAGCACTCCCCCCATTGAGGTATGATCTCACCATATTCTCTTTTGTATTTCTATATCTTGATGAGATTTAGGGCATGTATACACATGCTTCTCGCATGTGTTTCCAGCCACTGGGGCTGAGACTCAAACTATAGCCAACTATGTGGGATCCACCTCTCTTAATCACAGGCTACAAAACTGGCCTTTCTATAAATTTTTGAAGTCCCCTCTTTATTCCCTTTTCCACAGGATTGTGTTATCACAATTCACTGCCATCTAGTCTACAAGGTTGTGAATTTGCTCTTGCTGGGCTGTTGCTCATCTGTTGTACCTTCTAGAAATTTTTTTTCTAATGACTCTTCATGAAGAATTTACCCTCTTTTTCCCATTTATACTTTTGTTCATAGTGTTTATTTTAGCTCTTCCAAGAAGGTACCTGTAAAGCTTATCAAATAATATTTGTGCCCCTTTTGAGAGATATTATAATTTTTTTGTAAATACTATCTATTTGTTCCCTAAGCTACTTATAAATAGAAACTTTATTATGTTTTTCAAGCATTTAGCTGAATGCTCTGTGCTATGGATATACGATAAAGATTTTTGGAATAAATGAAAATTAAATCACTTGCTCAGGTATAAGTAATGATCAAAATAATATAATGTGAGCGTCAGGTGGTTGTACAGTAGTAACATGACTGTACCTACATGGGAGGTCCAGGGTTCAAATCCTGGGATTTGTGTGCACTGTGCACACACATCCATGATCCAGACTGCCTGAGACTGGGATTATGGAATGAAGACCCTTTTCGGGTGTTTATCTTTCTGCCTCTCTTTCTCTTATTGTCCCTCTCTCTTTCTTATAAACAAAATAAGTAAGAAAATGTTTAAAAATGTAAAACCATTAGTCTAACATTTTGACTCAATGTCTCTCCCATTGTGTGGGGTGTGGTTTGGTATGGTGAAACGGTAACTTTGCCACATCACCAACAGCACAAGAGAGGTTATAAAAACACTCAGAGGGGCATGACTAAATGAAGCAATGTCTCTACTTTTCCTGGCACAGGTAATGCTCTATACATATCAGTGCTGACCCTTGTCTGTCCTTTATCTGTCCCACCAGTGGTGACACCCTCACGCTCCTGCCACAGGTCTCCCTTCTCTCTTGGTGCACACAGGTCTTGGTTAAACCATCCATCCCACATCTACAATATACTTCTGTGGTCATGACTTCTAGATCTTAATCTAATTTCAGCCCTTTTTGTGTATCTCTCCCTGGACGCCCCCAAGTAACTGAAAACCTTTCAGGTTGGTACAAACTAGAGCTAAGAGTCACTTTATCATCGTCAGTGGAATATCCCATGTTCCTATTAAAACACTGATGTGTTTATTAGCAGGGTGCTGCCTCAGATTCTTGGGGTGTGCTGTGGGAAAGGAAATGTGCACTGTGTTTTCAATTGTGCATCCAGAATTCTACAAAGGCATTGTGAACTTCATGTCCTTTTCTTAGATTGTTATGGGGATTTAATTAATATCTGTAAAGTAATTAAACCTTTGACTGGCACATTATGAAGAATGAATAGATTTAGACCTTTATTATGCTATCCAAATCTAATTAATTCTCTGCCTTCACAAACTATTTTCCATGTATTTCTCACCTCAGATTTTGCTACTTCTGTTTTCCCTGACTCTCAGTCCATGTATTGTACATCTTTATCAATGATTTATTCCCCAAACTTAAATCCCAGTCAATAAATCACAAAACAGGCTAACTCTATTTCCTTAATATGTTCTTACTCAATGATTGTTTTTTAACTGACATATAGTAATTGTACATATTTATAAGAGTACAATGTGATTTTTTCAGTACAAGAATACAGTATGTAATTAATATATCCATCATCACATGGAAACAAAATCACTGATAGATAGAAGGAATAATTTTTAATATTGAAAAATTTGATAGGGTGAATACGGTTAACATTTTACTATAAATATCAGAGTAATCAAAAGAGATTTTGAGTATTTCTAACACAAAGTGAAAATAACACTTTATGTTTGATGTTTATGGGTATCCTTTCTCCATCAACACTCTCTTTTCTAAGTTCAGACCATGTTGCATTCATAGGTTTTAAGTGTCTTTTTAAATTAAAATTGAGTCATCTAGGAATCAGCAGTTAGCATAATGGCTATGTCGCTGGACTTCCACGTAGTCGACTGCGGTTCGGGTCCCGGACCCAGTGACTTAAACCTCACTCTGGGCGTGTGTGTGTGCGTGCCCAAGATCCCGAGAGGAGAATAGAGGAGAAGGGATTGTGGTGTGACCATCCCCCCTGGGGGGTGATTTCTCACTTTCTGTCTCTATGTCTCTCTCTGTCTGGCGAGCGTGCACGCCCTATAGCGAAAAACCTCTCAAAAAAAAAAAATTTGAGTCATCTAGTGGTATGGTGTTCGAAGTGGTTGATCCCACATGACTGACTGTGGTTCAAGTCCCAGGCCTGGCAGTTTAAAATGTATACCATTCACATGTGCATGTATGTCCAAAATACTGACAGGAAGGAGAGATGGGGAAGGAATTGCATGTGACCAAATCCCATAGGAGGTGCTTTCTCACTTTCCTTTTCTCTTGCTTTCTGTCTTCAGAGACTGCCATGCCCTCAAATTTAAATGAATAAATAAATAGCATATGTTTAAAAGTCAGAGACAAACGAAAAGTGAGAAAATGTGTTTCACAGCTGGGATCCCCAGCCCTCTTTTCAGAGACAGCTACTAGAATTTTGAGTATTGTGCTTCAGTCCTCTCTGTCTCTTTCCTCCCACTTTTTTCCCCTCTTTTTGAAACACACATATTTTCACACACACACACACACACACACACATCTATGAGCCTTTTTGTTTACACAAGTAAAACCCCTTTTTGCACCCCACTTGCTGAGTTTTTCCATGACAGTCATGCGTACACCTCACTCTACATGTCTGTGAAGAATTCCTTTCATATTAAACACTCCATTTCTTTAGCCATCTCCTCTTTCTGGGCTATTAGATAGTTTCACTTTTTTTACTTTTCTGAACAAAATGTTTCCTTGAAAATTCTTTCATAAAATATGTATGCACAGGTGAAAGGATATTTACAAGATAACTGTCTAGAAGTGGAACTTTAGTATCAAAAGATATATGCCATTAAAATTTTGATTAATGTTGCTAAAGTGCCATCTAGTCAAATAGCAATAATTTAGTCTATTGCAGTCCTTGAAGTATTTATTTCCCAATACATCAAATTTGATGTTTTAAAATATTTATTTTTGGCCAGTCTAGTTAGTAAAATTATACCATTTTGCATTTAAAGTTATTTTGTATTTTTGTTCTTATACATGTGACTGTATACTTAGTCATAAGCTTATAAAAATTGTTTTAATAAATTAATCTTTTAAAGGTTTTAAAATTTTCTTTTAAAGAAAGAGAGTACTGTCAACAACGTCTCCATGCTGTGACCCATGCCCAGCCTGTCAGCCCTGGATCACGGGCATGTGCATGTGCAGTGTGTACATACATGAATGCAGAACCTTCCCCCTGAGTCAGTCTCATAGAACATCATGTTCTACCTCTATGCCACCATTTAGCCTCTGGACTGATATTTAAATAAGCTACTGAACTTCCTAAGAATTTAAATTCTTTATATGTTAAATTTGCACTTTCTACCACATTTTTATTGCAATTTTCCATTAGATTGTAAGTTGTCTTCAACTTTGTTCATGTAATATTTTGTGAAACCTTTACATTTTTATAGTGTCACGTATATTCACTTTTCCCTTTGTGGACTCTATTTTTCATGTTAAAAGTGTCTTGAATTACTTCTATATAAAACCTTCTTATTTAAAATTAAACATTTATAATTATTTCTTTAAATGTAAACCATTGATCTACCTGTAATTTATTTAGTTAGAATAGAGTTTGACATAAAATTTAAAAAAAATCATCTGAAAAGTTGATTTACACTCTACTTACTCTTTTTTCAAAAATATCCTGACTTGGGGGCCACTAGGTGGTGTTGTGGTTAAGGCACTGGACTTCCACGCAGTCAACAGTGTTTTAAGTCCTGAACCTGACAGCTTGAAACTAATGCCATGTGCATGTGAGTGCATGCCCAAAGTCCCTGGGGAAGAATGTAGGAGCAGGGATTACCGTGTGGTCATCCCCCTGGGGAGTGATTTCTCACTTTCTGTCTCTCTGGTAAGCACACATATCCTATAGCAAAGCTCTTTTAAATATATACTTTTATATATAAAAGCAAAATGATGTGTATATATATATATATATATATATATATATATATATGAACCGCGGTCGACTACATGGGAGTCCAGCAACATAGCCGTTATACTAACTGCTGGTCCCAATATCATTACATTTTTTATATATTTACTTTGAATGACTTCATCAAACTCTTTCTCATCCAGTAAATTTTGCAAATGTATTTATTAAAATTCTATGAAATTTCCAAAATAATTTTAGAATAGGTGTGATCATTATAAGATTAAATCGTTCTACCTAGCAAAATAATAGTTAAAGCTTATTTAAACTTTTTTTTTTTTTTTTTTTTTGTGGAAGAGGATTTCGCTATAGGGCAAGTGCGCTTGCCAGAAAGACAGAGAGAGACAGAGAGACAGAAAGTGAGAAATCACCCCCAAGGGGGAATGGGCATGCTGCAATCCCTTCTCCTCCATTCTCCTGGGATTTGGGGCAGGCATGTACACACACCTAGCGAGTTTAAGCCACTGTGTCCTGGGCTTGAACTGCAATCAACGACATGGGAGTCCAGCAACATAGCCATTATGCCAACTGCTAGTCCCATTTTTCATGTTTTTATTAAGTTTTCATGCTTTAATGTTTGAAATAAAATATTTTACTATAATTTATTATTGCTCTTATTTGTAAGTATATTATCAGATAAGACACTCTGTCCCTAAATAAATTATAAATTATCCTGGAGGTTACTATAAGGTGAGAGCCTTATTGACACTTCAATGAAAGGAAACCCTATGCAATTTAGCTTTAATTTAAATAAAAGATGTATACTCTCAGTGCTGAAGGTGAAAGAATGTAAATATTCCACATGTCCTTTGGCTCTTTCCTTATTTAGTGAGTCTTATCATTTCCATCTGCATACTTCCCTAATTTATCAACACTTCAGAATTTATGTATTTTATTTTATTTTTAAATTTTAATGAGTTGTTTATTTTATTTTATTAATTAATATTTTGGAATTTGGTATAGTATATGAACATTCACCAGAGAGGGACAGAGAGAGAAGGAAAGTGAGAAAGTAAGCCACCAGGTCCAGGACTTGAACCACAGTCAGCCATGTGGGAGTCTAGTGCCTTAACCATCATGACGTCAGCTGGCCTGAGTTTCTGTATTTTAATTAACATCGTTACCAACTCCTGCAGCTCAATGTATATCTTCTTTAATCATTACTGTCCAATAAACACTTTCGGTTGATAGACTTACCATCTCTTGGAATATCATGATACTATCTATTATTTAATCTTCACTTTTCAAAAATTAAGAGCATCGTTTTTTCTTTCACTTAATTTTTTAAACATTAAAATTTAGGGTTGTCATATGTTATTGCACCATATTTGTTAGCATTTGTCTATTATTTTTTTTTTTATAATTTTTACTTCAGTGATTCTGGTAACTTCACCAGAATATATTTAAATTTTTGTTGAGCTTCAGCATTTTTCTCCCTGGAACCCAATGCTCTTTTTCTACCTCTGGTATATATTTACCTGTGTTTTTTTGTTGTTGTTGCTTTTGTTTTCTTTTTAAGTATCATTCTTACATATTTGAATATTTTTATTTTTGCATCAATATTATTTTCTTAATGAATAGTGTGTCTAAAGATGTTATATATTATCGCATCTCT
>NW_006159800.1:1007384-1012316 GCF_000334495.1 Tupaia belangeri chinensis | reverse complement strand
TCTTTCCCTGACACTATTTAAGCCATTCTGAATGCTGAATTAAGAAGGAGCTTTCTGGGTCCAGCAGGTGGCGTGGTGGTTAAGGGCGCTGGACTCCCACATGGCCAAATGAGGTTTGAGTCTCAGACCTGACAGCTTGCTTTCTCACTTTCCCTCTCACTCTCCCTCTGTCCCTCTCTGGTCAGATTAAAAAGAAATAAATAAAGTTAAATAAAATGAGTCTTTTTAAATTTTAATTGCTCTTTCTAAGCTAAAAGCATGCATGTCATAGACTGGGGACAGAGACAGATTAGTTTAAATGAAGCAAAATAGATGTATTGGAAGCTAGAAAGAGAAGATGACAAAAAGATTCTACAAGCCTTTGAATGCTGGATCAAGTTGATCTGGATTTACGTGATAGTCACAGAAACTTCTAGGAGATAAGTATTGGTTGAGAAACATGCTTAAAGAACTGTGATATGAAGAACAATCTGGCAGTACAGAGAGCGGCAGAGAATCAAAGAGCCTCAAAGAGAAAGAGAAAGGGTCTAATTCTTCAAAGAGAGAAATAAATAGTATTTGGAAAGGCAAATCAGTAATAAAAACCTTCATTTGTGGATTTTTGTTCAAAAATCTGAGAATGAGAAAGCCAGAGTCATGGTGCTGTGGCACAGTGGTAACGTGCTGCTCACAAAAAGCCAGACCTACTTAGGAGCTGCCGTTCAAGTCCCTGGTCTGGTCAGCCTGAAACACACTGGGCATGTTCATGAGTGCCCAAGATCTCATAGCCTGATCTCTCACATGAACAAAAATGAACTCGAAACGGATCAAAGATCTAAACGAAAGGCTTCAAACTATGAAATTACTGGTGGATAATTGAGGGAGAAATCTCGGAGACATTGGAGCAGGCAGAGACTTCTTAAATAAGACACCTAAAGTGCTGGCAATAATCCCAAAAATAGATAAGTGGGATTACGTTGGATTAAAAAGTTCCTGCTCAGTAAAGAAAACAATAATTAGAGTGAATCAGCAACCCTAGAAATAGGAAAATGTATTTGCAAACTGCCTCAGAAGTGACTGATAGACAAAATATACAGGGAACTCAAACTGCTTACTTAAAAAAAACAAACAAGCAAAACTGTTTAACTCAATTAAAAGATGGGCAAATGAGCTACAGAGACAACTCTCTAAGGAAGACATGAACAGCCAAAAAGCATTATCACTTATCAAAAGTGTAATGCAAATCCAAACCACAAGGAGATACCACTTAACCTGATTCAGAATGGTTAAGATGAAAGAAATAAAGAATGGTAAGTGTTGGTGAGGCTGTGGTGAAAAGCGAACTCTCCTACGCTGTTTATGAGAATATACATTAATACAGTGGAGAACAGTATGGACGTTCCTAAAAAGCTTACAAATAAAACTGCCATATGACTCAGCAATTGCACTCATGGGTAACTACTCAAAGGATAGGAATACACTTGGTTGGAAAAGTGCTTGCACGTCCATGTTTACTATGGCATTATTCACAATTGCTAAGCCATGGAACCAAACCAATGTCCATGAACAGATTAATGGATTGAAAAAGTGTGTCAGGGCCAGCAGGTGGCGTGGTGGTTAAGGGCGCTGGACTCTTACAGAGCCGACCAAGGTTCAAGTCCTGGACCTGAAGGGTTGGTTTCTCTCTCTTTCCTCTCTCTCTGTCTATGTCCCTCTCTGTTCAAATTGAAATAAATAAATAAATAAATAAAGTTAAATAAAATAATACTACTTTTAAAAAGTATGTCATGTGTACACCATGTATACTAACAAAACCAGAAGACCCTGGCATTTAATAGAAAGTGGATGAACATAGAAGATATAATGCTAAGTGAAGCAAGCCAGACTATTAAAGGGAGACATTGTATGTCCCCACTTTATACCGAAGATCCACACACTATGGTAGAAACTGAAAGATTGGAAGATGTAGCAGGATGATGAACAATTGTGGATACTAGAGACAGTGCAGAGGAGGGTGTGAAATAGGAGATGGTAAGAAGAAAGGAATCAAGGGAGGAAAGAAGGAAGTAAAATGTTTAAGAGACATGAAAATGGAAAATTATAAAAAAATAAATAAATAAACTATGAAAAAAATCTAATGAGATAAAGGACAGGAGGAAGCAACAGGACTATATTTGCTGTGAAGGGTGCTCCTTTCTCTCTCTCTCTCTCTCTCTCTTTCATCATCACATGCACATATATGAAATCTGTATGAATAAAGATGAACACTGTGACATTCAAAAACAGGAAGGGTGAGAACAAGAGCTGTTATGGAACAACAAAAGTCTAAACTTAACCTGAATAAATATTCCATTGTTGGGGCCAGCAAGTGGTGTGGTGGTTAAGGTCCTGGAATTCCCCAATCGCTGACCATAGTTCGAGTCCTGGACCTGGCAGCTTTCTCTCTCTCTCTCTCTCGGTCTTCCTCTGGCAAAACTCATGTGAAAATAATAATAATAATAATTATAAAGTTAAATAAAATAATTAAAAAATCCCATTGTTTATTCATTTAATTTACATATTATAAAGACTCAACTTTCTATAAAAAGAAAGAAAAACTAAAAGAAAAAACAAGTATTATCTGTTTACTAACACATTCTGAAACTGAATGACAATTACTCACTTTATTAACTAATTATTGTTTGAGACTTCAAATGTTGAGATGACACAGATCAAGATAAAAGGAAAAGAAGAATGTGGCTAGATCTTCAGGATTTTTTATTTATTATTTTTGACAGTCCTAGACACTATTTCAAAATCATTAAACTCTGGTTTCTACAGTATTATTTTTTTCTTCATCTTATGTAAACCTTTTTTTTTTTTAATTTTTGCTCCTTTGTTTATTTCCTTGCTAAATGTGGCCTGAAATTTTAAATGAAATTGAAAAACCAGTATTTGCATCCTAGAAGCCTACTTCTAATACCATGAAACTGCCTGAATTCATTTGGACAATTTTTGAAACAAAAATTCTAAAATTGAAGTTAATATTGTGCCGTAACTACAATGCCCTCTATTACATAATACAATTAAATTAAATTTAGCACAACTTAATTTAATGCATGTAATGCAATAAACAATTATGGACAATGTAATGCTATAAATGCAGATAGAAAGGAGCCCACATTGCCACTACATGCACATGCCTCACACTCTCTGATTCAGGGAAAATGAAGCAGATCGTCACAACTGATTATCAGGATCAGGTTACCTTTTATCGTGATCTTGGATCTCACAGAAGTGGTATTAGTAATGCACAATGATTCATGCTTACAAACTCACACGAAGAATACCCACAAGAGAATAAAATATTAATGTGTGGCATGGCAATTGATAAATTTGCTGTGGGAGTCAGAACTTTATGTTGACCTTACCAGAGATTTTTCCTCCTATAGGGAAACTTGTAGAAACTAAACAATACAGAGACAATAGGTTACAATGAAATTACATTACAAAAGTACTGATGAATACTTAAAATCATCATAATGCCCTTAGTTTTGTTAGGAAAACTAATATGCTAAGTGTAATTGGAAATCTGATCATTTCTATGGAGATAGGCAATGTGTAGTGTTTTGGCATTTCTTGAAGCCTTTACTTTTCATTTCTAGTACTGACAAATAGACACATTTTGACAATGACTTAATAGCATAGCAGTCACACAGTGATTTCTGTCAGACAGACATTAATTTAAATTGCAGATCTAGATTTAGTTAACAAAGATTTTGAATGAGTTTCTTAACCTAAGATTCAGTTTTCTCAATTTTAAAAGAAGTTTATTCACTTCTTCAGAGACAGAGACAGAGATCCTCAGCAAGGTTTTCACACCACCAGCAACCTTCTCATGTGGATTCAGAATTACAGAGCAAGTGGTAACACCTAGGCAACTGCTAGCCCCTCCATTTCCTTATTTATAAAATATAGATATGCACACACACACACACACACACACACACACACGTGTGTGTATTGCTCTTGCCTAGCTTATCATCGGGTTTAAATAATGTACTGCTCCTAGTTTCTTAACATAGTGCTAGAGTTAGTGGCACACAGTAAGTGGTCAACATACTTGCTGATTGCTTGGTTATCTGTTATGAAGTACAACTAGTGGGCATGCTTACACGTAGGACATATGACCTGAGAGAAAACAAACAGTTCATCATAGATGGCTAAGATATGAAATTCTATTTCATTCTTATAGAACTGGAGGTCTGAGAGTTGAAAATGAATTATAACTTAATTGACAAGAACTGATCAAATGAACTATGGGTTAGAGGAATTATTTTTTAATTTATGCTGAAATGAAACATCTTCAAAAAGTTAATGGAAGATACATGTTATGAAAAAATGGTATAGAGGGAACAGCAGGTGGCATGCTGGTTAAGGGTGTTGGAATCCCACATGGTCGACTTTGGTTTAAGTCCTGGACATGGCAGTTTGCTTTCTCACGTTCTCTCTCTCTCTCCCTCTCTCTCTCTCTCTCTCTCTGTGCTTCGCTGGTCAAATTTAAATAAATTAAAAAATAAATAAAGTTAAATAAATAAATTATTTAAAAATACTATATAGATGTCCATTTTAAAAAAAAACTTTTTTTGCTATAGGCTTGGGGGCATTGGAGAGAGAGAGAGATTGAGAAATGAAGGGAGAAATCACTCCCCTGGGAAAATGACCATATAGTAATAACCGTCCTTGTTCCTCCTCTCTCCTCTTCGGATTATGAGCATGCATGCATACATGCCATGCATATTTTCAAAGTTGCTGGACCTTGGACTCAAAGCATACCATATGGGATCCAGTTGCCTTAACCATGGTGGCACCAGTTGTCATGGATTTCAAAAAATTTGCACCAAAATAAACTTTCATATTTTTATTCTGTTTCTCCATGAACTTTTTTTTTTTTTTTTTTGGAGGGGTTTTTCG
>NW_006159800.1:965601-1007340 GCF_000334495.1 Tupaia belangeri chinensis | reverse complement strand
ACCCCCAGGGGGGATGGTCACGCCGCAATCCCTTCTCCTCCATTCTCCTCTCAGGATCTTGGGCACGCACGCACATGCACCTGGCCTGAGTTTTAAGCCACCGGGTCCCGGATGCGAATCGTGGTCAACTATGTGGGAGTCCAGCAACATAGTCATTATGCTAACTGCTGGTTCCCTCTCCGTGAACTTTTTGAAGTCCCTTATTATTGTTTGGATTTTGTGTATGAATCTAATTTTATTATGTCCTTTGGGAGGATCTATTAAGTGACTCAATTTAATTCATGCAGCATTAAATCTTTGTCTTAAATGAAAATGTTTATTTTCTTTTTTCTTTTTTTTTCTTTAAATTACTAATGTGCGTTTTTTCTCACTACAGAGAGACAAAAGAAAAAAAAAAAAAAAGGAGAGAGCAGCCCCCATGCAATTCAGTACATTAATACCACAATCTCTTCTCCATTTCTCAAGGTTTTGGGGTATGAACTTGCATGTGTCTGGTGTGTTTTTCAAACCACTGGGCTGAGATTCAAACTGTGGTTGACCATTTGGGATCCAGCTCCTTTACCCACTGCAGTCTGGGGCCAGAATTAAAATAGAAACCTTTAATCAGAAATAGCAATAATACACTGGGACCAGCAGTTAGCATAATGAATATGTTGCTGGACTCCCATGTAGTCGACCGCAGTTCGTGTCCTGGACCTGGTGGCTTAAAACTCATGCCAGGCACGTGTGCATGCATGCCCAAGATACCAAGAGGAGAATGGAGGAGAAGGGATTGCGACGTGGCCACGTGGGTGATTTCTCACTTTCTGTCTCTCTGTCTCTCTGTCTGTCTGGCAAGCGCATACGCCCTATGGCAAAAACCTCTTCAAAAAATTAGTAATAATAATACATTGTGATAGTACAGTAAGAAGAGTAAGCACAGGGTTCTTTACAAAGGAAACAAGAGGAAAATCTTTTGAGAGAAAACAATACAAACTTAATATTTAGTAAGTTTAATGGAGCTGAAAGAACACTCATTCCAGAAAATCTAAGAGACAATGTTACATGAGAAAGTAAGAAGGTCTAAAATCTCATGTTGAATAGAATCATGATACTCTGTTGTAAAGAGGCCAGATCTGAGGCCAGTAGGTGGCATGGTGATTAGGGGACTGGATCCCACGTGGTCAAGTAAAGCAGTCTAAAAATCAGGCAACAATTCATCCTAGGCGCTTTTCCCTAGGGTAATCATGGAGGCATTTTTCTTTCTCTACATCTTGTAATACAATGCTTATGTTAAATAGAAAAAAAAGAAAAAGAAAAAGAAAAAAGAAAAACTGGAGATAAAATCAGGAAATGTGTTCCTGTCTTCAGACCCTACCTCAGACCCTTGGGAAAATCACTATGACAACCAAATAAGAATGGCAGCTATTTCATATCTGGTTGTACACTCCATCAAAAACAGAGAAAAACTGAAAATTTCTAACCACTTAAAAAGGCCATAAATGAAAGCAAGGGGTAATTACTATCATCAAAAATAATTATGAATTGGGCAAGATCATAGCATGGTGACTAAGGCAGATGGGTCCCACATGGCCCACTATGTGGTTCAAGCCCTGGACTGGGTTGCTTGTGAGCATGTGCCCAGAATCCCTGAGGGAGATAAGAAGAAGAGATTGTAGAGTAACTGTCCCCCATGAGACTGCTCTCTATCTTTTCCTTTTTTCTATGTCTCTTTCTCTTTCAGGCCAGTGCACATGCCCTTTAGCAAATAAAAAATGCATGTACTTATGAATCACCTGAAAGCTTTAACTTTTTGGAGAATAACAACAAAGTAATTGAAGGCACTTAGAGGTTTATCAGTACATAAAGATGAACAGCTAAGAAGCAAAACAAACAAACAAAGAAAAGCAGGATATTTCTATTGTGCATTAAGGGAGAAATAAAAGATTTATAAAACGTAGTTGAATGGGTGGCAAATGATATTCCCAGATGTGGCATTTACAAATTCCTGAGATATATTTAATATCTCATATATTTAATAGTTCTCAATACTTCTAGATATTGTTTAATTTCATTGTCAATAGAAACTATGAATTTAGACAGGCTCAATGAATCCTAACAGGACTCTATGAGGTTACTTAAGAGTAGCATCATCCTACTTAAGCCCTATCATTGCTCTAAGCCTAAAGAAACTCAATTTTTCATCTATGAAATAATAAAACATCTTATATTCAGAGCTGTGAGAATTAGAGATAGTGCATATATAATATTTAACACAGTCTGAAATGTACCCATTGAAAAATGAATATAGATGCTATTCTTATAATTAGTTTTATGTTATCTCATTATTAAATATCAAGGAAGGAATGTTTTATTAGCACATATTTTAAATAAAAGACTGAAGCTCAGAAAGTTAAAATGGTTTCTTCAAAGTTGCACAGAAATGCTGAGCAACTTCTCTTCTGATACCATACCCAGAGCTGTTCCTGCTCTCTCACATTGACCCAGACAATGTGTAATCTGTCTCCTTAACAGAGTAAGTGTGCCACAATGGGGGACATGCAAATTATCATGAATAATGCCCAAACTTTGTATTCCACAGACTTGCCAATTGGTCATTTTTTTTAAATTTTGCTAATACCATCACATTTTGGACTTTTTAAATTTCACTTCACGTAACTCTAAAACCAAAGCTTATATTTCAAAACAAATTTTATTTGGTCCTACACAGAGAAAGCATCACATAAATCTAAAGAACAAAACACAAGCATGCATTCAGAAAAAAAATCCCATCCCCAGACTTACAGATAGAAATAAGTTTTGGATTATGACTATATGTGGAAAAAATTACTGAAATTCTAAGATGAATGAAGTCAAAATAAATTTCTCATATGTATATGTGTATACACACACACACCCATACACATACACATATACACACAATACATACACACTCATGATCTACTTTCATATTTCTAGAGCAGAAATAAAATGTGCAGGATGATATTGCTTTTTGTGTTGCCCATGCAATCTGGCTATCTAAGATGGAAATGATATAGACAGTAAGATAATAAGAAATCCCATTCATCATTCTGATGGGTGTTTCGCTTTATCTGTGGGTAAATTTCCAGTGATAGAGTAGGCTGTCTCTCTTCTCAGTCTTTTAACCAATGCTTCAACTGAACAAAAGTTCTCATTTGCTGTAATTGAGTTTCGGGTAGCTGCATTGCTATCCATGTATTCTAGAAGAGGTAAGATTTCCAATCCAGCAATGTAATTATAGTGTAGTCCAAAGTAAGAGAGCATTGCACCACAGCGGACTGGCTATTTGTCCACTTCATTGTTAGCCATATAGCATCCATTTATAGCAAATGAAGCATGTTAATACAGAGATGAATATTAATGTATACACATGTACACTTCAACGACATTGACTGTTTGTTACTCTAGAGCAGGGCTTTCCAATAGCACCTCCAATTTTAATGAAAAGGTTCTATGCTGGCACCGTAGAATTTGGTAGCCACAAGCCATACATGGCTTTACAGCATTTAAATATGGCTACTGTGTCAAAAGAATTGCATTTCTAGACTAGCCAGGTGCCAAGGAGGTTAAGGCAGCTGAATTGTATGTGGCTGACTGTGTGGTTTGAGTCCTGGGCACAAAGGCTTGAAAATCACATCAGCACATGTATGTGCAAGCCCTGAAATCTCAAGGGTACAGTGGAAGAGAAGGAATTGTGGCAAGCCTGAGGAGTGCATTCTCATGTTTCCCCTTTCCCTTCCTGTCTTCTCTTTCCAGCAAGTACATGTGCCGCATTGCAGAGAAAAACCAAAAACCAAAGCAAAACAAAACAAAATTGCATTTTTAAAGAATATTTAATTCAATTAATTTAAATGTGTGTAACTACATGTGGTTTACAGATACCATATTAAACAGCATATTTTTAGAGAAACCACTAATTCATTTGACCTCATATTAAATTTTCTTTTCTTACAGAGTTGGACAAATTCTCTGATATTCTTACAAATAGAAGAAAGTAATTTTAGGATGGAGGCAGAGATGGTAGTGATTACCCTTAAAACAAGGTTTGCTGATGATGGCAACCAATAAAAAGTAAGAGAAAAAAGTGATATGATATCTCCCTCAGATTCTCCTAAAGAAACCAACAGTGCTGGTAGTTTGATTTTGTACTTCTGATCTCTAGAATGTGAGAAAATGAATTTCTTTTGTATTAAACCACCAAGTTTGTGACATTTTATTGTTGCATCCCAAGGAAACTAGCACACACTGTGGTACTAGACCATAGGGTGCCTCTGTAACCAATACTTAAAAGTGTGGGCATGGCTTTAGAATTAGGCAACAGGCAGAGGCTGGAAGAATTTTCAGAAGCATGATAGGAAAATATCTAGATTGCCAGAGAGAGACCATTGGTAGAAAAATGTACATCGAATATAATTCTAGTATGGTCTCAGAAGGAAGTAGAAACCATGGGAGAAGAAGAGTCTATCATCTTAGAGAATAAATACGTTATTATATAGAGGGCACTAAAACTGTCTATGTAAAGGTCTCAGAAGGGCATGAGTAACATATTAGTAGATGTTGCTTGTAATAAAGTGGTAGAAAATGTGGCTGAATAGTCTCTACTATTGGGTGGAAAATACATTGTCAGTGATGAACTTGGATGTGTAGATGAGATGTTCAAGCAGTGGTGCACGCACTTTCTGATTTGTACTTGCTGCTTGTTGTCCAATGTTTCTTGTTCAACATTTGTGAAATTTAATCAATTTTAGTGATATTCTCATCACCAAACAAAATTAATGTCAATAATAATAATAGTAACAGTAGTAACATAAAATTGATGTTTTTTCACATCTGGAATCAGAAAATTAACACAAGCTTTTTTTTTTTTTTTTTTTTTTTTTTTTTTTTGAGAGGTTGTTGCTATAGGGCTTCAGTGCTCGCCAGAAAGACAGAGAGAGACAGAAAACAAGAAATCACCCCCCTCCCCAGGAGGAATGGCCATGTCTCAATACCTTCTCTATTCTTCTCTCAGGATCTTGGGCACGCCTGTACATGTACCCGGTGTGAGTTTAAGCCACCAGGTCCAGAACTCGAACTGTGGTCAACTACATGGGAGTCCAGCGACATAGCCATCACACCAACTGCTGGTCCCTAAGAACAGCTTCTATGCTATGAATATATCTTTAAGAAAAACTAAATGGCTCAACTCCATGAAGTAGCCAGTTTGATACATGAGGAACAAATAAAAAGGAACTAGATAGTTGTACCTCAGACTATTCTTCCTGTGATTTAGATACTATTTATGGAAATTCCCTGTATACACAATAACATGCTAAGTCATTTTTTCAGCCTATGTGTGTTAGATTGGAAGAAATAAAAATAGCATTGTATAGAGGCAGTGTTCCAGGAGGGCTGTTTTATAGAGTTTCACGGGAACTTTTAGGTTACCCATGTTTTACTCAAAGGGGAACCATTTCAATTTAAGCTACAAGAAGGAGGTATTACTTCCCTTCAAAGTAACTCTCAAAATTCCTGTAATTGCCAGAGCAGACAGAATTCTGACTTATAGAGAAATGAGGCATAAGATATGCCTTTAAAAGAGAAAGAGAGGGGCTGAGAGCCACACTTATCAAGGAAGTGGTATGTTGGTTAAGGCACTGGACTCCCACATGTCCAACCATGGTTTGAGTCTCAGACGTAGAACCTTGCTTTCTCACTTTCCCTCTCTTGCTCTCTGGTGAACACATGTGCCCTATAGCATATTATAAAAAATAAATAATAAAATTAAATAAATAATAAAAGAAGAACTCATCAAAAGAGAGCCAAAGCTTTGCAGAAGTCATTTGACAGAGTTCTAGCTTTTAAGTCTGCACATCTTTAAGGCAAACAAACATTTTGAAACATAAAAGAGATAAATGGTTAAAATTACATAAGTCAAGTCTCTATATGTGCTTTAAGTATTTTACTTTTGCCAAAAACATCTATAAATGACAATTAATTTGCAAATCTTTATTATAGGGTCAAGAACATTTCTTTAATAAATATCCGTGTTTGAACTTCTAGTAGTTTGTATTAACTGAAGCTATACTATAGTTTCTGCTATTTTTGATTTGTTTTATTTTAAAATAAGAACACAAACCTGTAGGGTAAATACAGAATTTGTTTAACTTACATAATTCTCCTAATTCTTACCTCATCCATACCTCATTACATTCTTCTTTATTAATTCTTTGCAAAACCCACAATTTATGTTTTATAAAAGCGAATCATCTTCATGCTAATTGCTTTTCGTGCTAATTTAATTAAGTTATTGCATTAACACATAAAATTGGAATAAATAGGTTTGGTAACAAACCAAAATGACTCTTTATAAACACACAAGTGATGAAAGTATAAGTTTAAGTGTACTCAGTACTGCTTTCTATGGGCATGTATCAGTATATTTGCAGAAATAATAAAAGTAATTAGTTCCTTTGGTCAATGGATAAAACAGACATCATTAAAGAGCACTTATAGAATACTGATAATAGGAAATGACTGATGTAAAGTCTACTAATAGTATATGGAAACACCAGCCTCTCAGTTTCTCAGCTGAAGGAAATCTTCCTTCTTCTTAGGTTTTCTTGAAAAGAGTACAAGATTTGTAATTTGAATTTTGAAAAATAAATTTCACCTTGCCCCCAGACATCTTGGATACTGACTCAAATGAGACTATATAAAGAGAATAACATACAACTATAATGTTAAACCTTTTTAAAAGGAAATGCAATGAAATGTACATTTTAAGCAATTAACAATAACATAACAATATTCATTAGAACAAAGTTAATCTACAAATTTCATACATTTTCAATGTAAATCTAACAGAGTATTATATAGTAAAACACATAGAAAAGAACTAAAACCAGCAGTAATCAAGTTAATTTAAACAGTTTGAAAGATACCCTAGCAGAATTTAAGATTTTTGATAAGGTTGTATGAATTTAAACAACATAGTATTAGACTTGGAATAAAGATTTTAAAAATCAAAAAAATATTTTTTTCTGAAATGCTCATATCTTTTATTCCATTTTTATTTTAGATTTTTGCCATAGGGCATGTGTGCTCTCTGAAGAGAGAGTGAGAAAGACAGAGAGAGAAAAAGTGAGAAATCACTACCAGGGGAGATGTCCACACAAGAATCACTTCTCCAACATTCTCTTGGAATTTTGAGCACACCTGCACATACACCTAGAGTGATTTTCAAGCCACTGGGTTAGGGAGTTGAACTATGGTCAGCCATATGGGAATCCAGAACCTTAAAAACCATGCCACTTGCTGGCCTTCGATGTTAATTTTAATGCGAGCAGAAATAATTCAGTAAACCATGATGGTGTAAGAAATAATATCCATAAAAGAAAAAAATTTTTAAGTATCAAATATTCTTTCCCCCTTCCATTCCATGTCTCAGTTTATGGATGTGTAAACATATGCAAACACAAACACACACACACACACACACAAACACACACACACAAACACACACACACACAAATAAACAATTCCAAGTAATAAGAAATCTGAAGGAGAAAACAAAACATTTTAATTTTTAAAGAAATTGTGAGTGGAAGTAAATATTTTTCTACAAGCACACATGCACACACACACACACACACACACACAGACATATACAAAACCACATATAAGCTTAAATACATTAAAGTTTAAAATTTTAGATCAATAAAAGTCACTATAAAGAAAAGTTAAATGACAACCCACAGCCTGAGTGAGAATATTTGCAATGCATATTACAGTTAGAAGATCGTTATTGAAAATAAAGAACTCATAAAAATCAAAAAGACAAGCAGTCTAATAGAAAAATTAGCAATGATTTTTAAACAGGCAATTCAGAAAACCAAATAGTCAATAAGCATTTGAAAAGATGTTTAACCTCAGTAGTAATCAGGTAAATACCGAGTAAAACCTTAATGAGATGCCTTTTCACATTCATTATATTGCCAAGGTTTAAGAAGTCCAGCACACTGGCAGTGAGAAGGTAGAAGAGTAGGTACTATAGTGGGAATGTAAGTTTGCACAACCACTTTATAAAGCAATAGAAAGTACGATGGAATCTATACATCCCCATTGAACCAATTCTTATTTCTTCTTCAGATACAAGCCATAGAGATTTTCTTTCTCATACACCCAGGGACAGATATAAGCAAATATATATACTTCATCTATGAGCATACCTATATATATTACAAGAACTTCATAGAACATTGGAATCAAAGTATGACTTTATTTTGGTGCTAAAGTTTTAAAATTTATGCATATTTTTTATTATATGCATCTCTGAAAACTTTTAAAATAATATAAATTATCAAATTATTTATGTGTGTATGTGTGTGTGTATGTGTGTGTGTGTGTGGGAGGTGTGTGTCAGCTTGGATGTCATAGAAAAAGAAAGAAAATTTAAATGCTTGTGTAGGAAAGGCTGAATAAATACAGTATGATATATTTTCAAATGTGGAATACTGTAGAATAATTATAACTAGTGAAACAGAAGATATGGTCTCAACATAGATAATCTCAAAATATACTAATCCAAGAAAATAAAATCAAACCAGTTGATGATAAAAATATCACTTATTAAAAATTTTAGAACAATCAAAACACTATGTTGTTTAGCTAAATATTTATAAATACATAGGAATAATAATGATTGAATTTTATATATAGGCTATTTGAAGAAATTGAAATGTGCATGAGTTTCAGGAAGGGTAGTTGGGAGCCTTCAGGAAACTTTCTAGTTGTTTGTTTTCTTAATTCCAAAATTAAATTTTAAAAGAGAAGAATAAAATGAATAAATCTATATCACATTCTCAGAGCCCAGTCTCTCAGTCAAAGTGCAGTCATATTAACAATTTCCTGGATGGCTTGTTCAGTTTATGAATATGCCATATATGTAATAGGAGGCTGAAATGACCTCCGGCACTCTGCCTCAGTTCCTCTTACTCTCATTTGTCTCTTTCCTCTTCTGAAGCAGTGCTGCCAAATCAAGTCCATAGAGAGCAACTTCTTTTTCTGGGTCATTGCTGCACCTTCTTGTTTCCTGATCTTTGACTTTTTTTTGTGACTGTTTTGCTTAAGAAACTCTACTGATGCCTTTGAGTCAAGTCTCGTGATGTAAATTTTGACCTATTAGGGGCTGGAGTCAACCAGCAACACATTGTGTCACAAACTTTATTGTATCCTTGTTCTAATTCTCCCCTCTCCTTTAATTTTCTCTTGTTTCTCAACTCCAGCCCTCTGGAGCACTTATGAAGATATCTATGTAACATTATGTTTCAGGCTCTCCTTTCTGGGGTACCCAAGCCAAGACTGAAAATTAATAAGATGGATTATTTATTTATTTTTATAGCATAGCCATATTCAAATTTTACAAAGAAATATCTCCTAGAAAAACAGCTTCAACTTTTTCAGGACCAGTAGTTGGTGTAAAAGCTATGTCACTAGACTCCCATGTAGTCAACCATGGTTTGAGTCCTGGATTCAGTGACTTAAACCTACACCGGGCACGTGTGCGTGTATGCCCAAGATCCTGAGAGGAGAATAGAGAAGGGACTGCAATTGTGGCATGTGATTTCTTGCTTTCTGTCTCTCTTTCTGGCAAGTGCACTGCCCTATAGCAAAAATCTCTCAAAAAAAAAAAAAAATCAAAAAACAAAAACTTCAACTTTTTTTGCCCATTAGTCAGATTCAAGATATGAAGCCTATTCAGGACTAGACAGGATTTGTTAAAAGTTTGTTTGGGGAAAACTGTTGTTTTGCTCTCCTAAGAAATGAACCGTGGTGGGGGAGGTGATTCCATCTTTTAGCATTAGGCCTAGAGACAACAGACTAAACAGGACCCAAGAAGGGCTTGTCAGGTGCTTTTCTGCAGTGTTGTCATATGATAACCTGTATCTAACTCTTCTCCAGAGGATTTAGAGAATGGTAGAGCTCTTTAGCATGAAAAGCAGGTCATATTATAAGAATTTCTGTTATGCTAAAGAAAGAATAAGCAGAGAGCATGGAGCGTTATATAAGCAATTGTCATAGAGTCATCCTGGGCCTTGTCCAAATATGACTACCTAAAAGTTCAGAGGAATGGCGGCAGTGTAAATCTCTCAGTTACCAAGTCTTTAGTAATGGAAGAAAGCAAATGCAACCAGGGAGAGAGAGATGTACCTTGCAGGACAGAGGGAAAATGTCTAACTATGGATCTTTTTAAAAGTACTTCTTGATGGCAAGTCACTTTTTTTTTTTAAGAGAGATTTTTTTCTAGAGGGAACAATTGCTTGTCAGACAGACAGAAATCTATAAATCACCCCCTTGGGGGATAGTGACTCAACAATCCCTTCTCCTCTGGTCTCCTCTCAGGATTTTGGGCATGCGCACGCATGTGTTTCTCCTCTCAGGATTTTGGGCATGCGCATGCATGTGTTAGAAATCACTAGGTCTAGGACTTGAACTGTGGTCAGCTCTTTGGGAGTCCAGCAATATAACCACTATAGCATCTACTGGTCCCAGGCAGAGTCACTTTTATAACTCTCTTAGGTCCAAAGATTCCGCACTGGGTTACTAAGGTAGAAGACTAAGGAGGAATTTTCTGTTCTTTGTCTCCTTCCCACAGCCAATGTGAAGTGTCCATATCACCACTAGAACATGATTGGTGGTGGGGGGGAGGGGGTTTGTGGAGGGGGATGCCTTGTGGACCCGTGCAAGTGCTCAGTTTCTACTAGAACTGCATATTGAACAGTCTTGACTCTGAAACAAGGCTTTACTTAAAAATAAATAAATAAAAATAATAATTTACCCACAAATGAATGAAAAAAACTGTCATGGGCCCTGAGGGAAGATTTATCCAAGAATACTTAGAATGAATATTCCTACTGGGTAGATTATGAAAGGAAAAGTGGGAAAATTAAAACTGTAGGCAGCATAAAACAAACACACTCACATGCACACACATGCGTTATTTTTATAGGCAAGTGAGAGGACAAGGTGTGAACTTTTTTAATCTGTAGTGCCTTCATTTAAATAAATATGTGTATATACACACACTCACATACAAAGAGACAGAGTTCAAAAAGTTCATGGAAAATATTTCCTTTGTAAAAACTATCCATTTCAAAAATTTTTGTGCCAAAGATTTGTATTTTATTATGTTCTTTTAATACAAATGCTTAAGCTCCATCCCTAGAATTTCTCATTTGTTTCAGAATAGAGTTAATGCATCAGGGATTTTTGTTTACTTACTTCTTCTATAGCAGAAAGAGAGTTAGACACAGAGCAGAACAGGCTTCCCCAACAGGGTCTTCATTCCAAAGTCCACGCCCATTCCCAGCCAGCCTGGAGTGCCCATTCATGTACCATGAATGAGTAAGGTCTGGGACAGGATGTGAACCCAGGACCTTCTAGTGTGGGCATAGATGCATTACATCTACTCTACCAACTGGCCCTTAACCTCATACTTTACTTCCATTTTTCTAAAAGCTTTTGAAATCTACTTTTATATATGATTTTATCTCCAATATTAGAACAGTCAGGTCTGTCCCCTTTTAAATTTTTGTACAATTATTATAGCAAATATATTAATTCACAACATTCATAAAAATAGTTTCAAACAGAATGAATTAAAGATAAAGTAACCCTTGAGCATCTATGATTCTGTTTTCTTCCTCACAGAAATGTTTTTAGTTTGGTATATAGCCTTCCAGCAAAGAAAAACTCATCCTTGCTTCATCTATTTACTGAAATCTTTGCATGTTTTAATTATTAGCAGAAAGGTTCATTATTGGGGCTGGCTAGCTGGTGGTATGGTAGCTAACTCAACTCAATTCCACATGACTGACTGAGCAGTTCAATTCCTGACCCAGTGGCTTGCAAAACACATCAGACACGTGTGCATTTATGCCCAAAATCTGGACAGAAAAGAAAGAATTTTAGCATAGCCCTGGAGACATGCTTTCTCACTTTCTCTCTCCCTCCCTCTCTGTTCCATTAAAATTCCATTAGTTTTTAATAAAATATATCTTTTTTTTTGGAGAGTGTTTTGCTATAGGGCTTCTGCACTCGCCAGACAGACAGAAAGAGACAGAGAGATAGAAAGCGAGAAATTACCCCCCCAGGGTGATGGCCATGCCACAATCCCTTCGACTCCATTCTCCTCTCGGGATCTTGGACACGCACGCACATGCGCCCGGCGTGAGTTTTAAGCCACCGAGTCCAGGACGCGAACCACGGTCAACTACATGGGAGTCCAGCAACATAGCTATTACGCTAACTACTGGTCCCAATTTTTAATAAAGTATATCTTACGGATTATTATCAAATTATAGAACTATCTCATAGCTTTTGTCTGTAATTTTTTTAATATTACAAATGTTGTTTGACTAACCTTATTTATATTAATATAATATTCATTTTACAATAAAGTTCTAAACTTTGAGCAAGTTACAGCATCTTCCAGAGCTCTGGTCAATATTCAAAACTACTTATTGATTTGATTCACACTTTCAGCTAAGGTCAGTTTTGATATAAGATTATGTTCTAACTTTCTATTTTGATGATATTTCAGTTTTACAAAGTACCCCTTGCTTTGTACCCCAACTTCCACCCTATATAAAGAAATTCTGAGAGCTTCTTTTTCCTTGTCATCAAAGATTTAATATAAGATGGCTTTAGTGAGGGCTCATGTTCCTAAGAATTCATCACAACAAGAATATGTATTGAGCGATACAATCACAAGTAATGAAAATCAAAAAATGATCAGATTATGTGAGCAAGACATCTTGAGGGAGTAGAAATTTTTGTATTTAATTAAGCCAAACAATTCACTTACTCATCCATAATCAACTATGTTTTCTTATTGGTTTGTTATTGACAAAACAAATTGCATTATTTTCTGCCTTTCCACCTATAAGCACATTATTTTTGCTCTTTCTCTTACTAAACTACCACCTAGATAGGTCATTTGTAATTCATGAGAATTCAAGTGCCCTTTTGACAGTCTGTGTCATATATCATCCTAATAAATTAGTAAATTAAAAAAGAGGTAATCTTTGATGCCAAAAAATTGAAAATACTAAAACTACAGAAAATTTTGGGTTTGTCAAGTTTAAGCTTCATATTTAATCCAAGTAATAGAGAAACTGAAACCTAAGGTAGGGGCTCATGTGTAAGCAAAGGAATTTAGACGATAAAGAACCTGTGTTCCATGGTTAAAAATTCATCTATCATTAAGCCCCTTTCTCAGTAATTACCAGTTGTGTGTAAAAATTCAGTCCATTTGTGGATATATGCCTACATCTGAAGTTTGTGCGTACTCATTCACCTTTCTTGCCTCTCCTGAACTGCTTTGGTTGCAGATTTACATACCACAAGGCTAGGAGTTGGGGCCCATGTCCACCATCTCCTCATTTTAGTTTTAAACCCCTTGCTCTCCACTTTTCTTTCAAAACCCCTTCCTTTTTTTCAAATGTAAACCACAAGATCCTACCACTCTCCACTTTTCCTCTTGCTATTTATTGACCTCTAGGTCACTATTTTACCTTCATTAATAAGAGAAACAAGGCCTTAGAGATTTTTTGACTCAACACTTTTAGGATGATAAAAATGTTCATTGGCTAAAATCACAGTTTCATATATTTGCAGTCAGGACTATAATTCAGTTATCATTATCTTACGAATCAATAATAATATTTATCTTGTGTTGAGCCATGGTATTATGCATTATGAGCATTTTCTCTTTATTAAAAAAAGAGGCTAACTGATGAAAATGGTGTGATCTCTCAAACTCAGAGATTTAACATAATAAGGCTGTTTCTTTCTCAGATAAATTCCTATGTAGATGTCCTTGCCATGACCACTCAGCTGGCAGATAAGAAACAGAATACAGAGAATCTCATATCTAATGTTCATACATTTCTGCTATAAGATTTAGTTCATTTGCATCTTGTTAGTAAGTAAGATGTTTCACCTGACTATAGTGGGCTGGTACATACAGTTCTATTTTTAGTTAGTTTGTTTATTTGTTGTTTGCCATAGAGTGTATTTGTTCACTGGAGAGAGACACAGAGAGGAGAAAAATGAGCAATCATCCCCCAGGGGAGATGAGCATGCTGCAATTCCTTCTCCATTCCATTGCTGTCCGTATCCAGTGACTTTAAAACTCTCTCCCTGGCTAGGTACCCATCTTCTCATCTACTGATTTTTAGTTGCTTCAGGTGGGAGAGTGACGATATATGACTTCAGGATGCACCATCGTTACTGTTATATCACAGCCTTTCACGAATCTATGCAACTGTGCATATTCTGGATAGATCCCAGTGTGGTTTCTTCACATGATTTACTCTCCTACCTGAAACAACCAAAACTGGAACTTAGGTAGATAATGACAGATAGATAGATATGGTTCTGATAGATAAGCCGATCCATAATCAATAGTTACACAGATTTAGAGGATGAATGATGATTGGAGAGTAGATAGATGATAGATATAGATAGATAGATGTAGCTAGATATAGATATAGCTTAAAGACACGGGATATAGGCAGCTAAGAACAGTGGAACTGAAAAATTTTTAAAAAGCATAGAAAGTAAGTCTATGAGACAATTGACAGGCCACCATGAAAGTTAAAATCCTTAGGTAAAAAAGATGGAGCTGACAGTACAGGGAGACCAAGACTGTTGGAGCTTCTCATTCAGAGTATCACAGAGGAAATAGTTGTACATTGCAAGAAGCACAGTTACCTGTAAGTCCCCCTTGGAAGAACAGTCAGCATATACCTGTGGAAAAACTACCTAAGAGAGTGGAACACACCCATAAGACTAGAACTTACAGTGCTCCTAATCTCACCAAGAATTTCCATGATTTATGAAGCAGTGGGTAAAAGAAATAGAGTAGTCTTGGCTCAGTGATATAGTATAATTAGACCTATATTGAACACTCCATTGATAACAAGCATCTAAAAGATTGGGCCAGCAGGTGGCATGGTGGTTAAGGTGCTGAACTCTGACATGGCCACCAGCAGTTCAAGTCCCAAACCTAGCAGCTTGTTTCTCACTTTCCCTCTTTCTGTCTCTCTCTGGTGAGCCTACATGCCCTATAGCAAACTTCAAAAAAAAAAAAAAAAAAGAATTAAATAAATAATTAAAAAATAATAAATCATTTAAATCTTACACTAAAGGTATGAAACAATTGAACTGTTTCCAAGTAACTTAAATGCACACTAAAAATATACATATATATATATTTTTTTTTGAGAGGTTTTTCACTATAGGGTGCAAGTGCTTGCCAGACAGACAGAGAGAGACATAGAGACAGAAAGCGAGAAATCACCCCCCCCCAGGGGGGATGGTCATGCCGCAATTCCTTCTCCTCCATTCTCCTCTCAGGATCTTGGGCACGCACACACACGCGCCCGGCGTGAGTTTTAAGCCACCGGGTCCAGGACGCGAACCGCGGCCGACTACGTGGGAGTCCAGCAACATAGCCATTACTCTAACTGCCAGTTCCTAAAATATATTTTAATAATATTTATAGTAATAAAAAACTAAAGCCAAGTAAAGGAAATGTGTCATATCCATCCCAAAGTTACCAGTGGAATCTATCCCAAATTGACGCAGATGCTACAATCATCAGGAAAGTGCAGGAAACGTTAGTGTAACTAGTCTTCATTTTTAAATGAATAAATATAGTCGGAATGACATTAAAACAGACTGAACTCATAAGATACACTCTAAAATATTTGAGACAAAGGAAAAATTAGATAGTCATGATAATAAATTATACATTACAGAATAAAACTTTGTAAAATTAAAGATATATAAATAGAAACTGTCCAAAATAAGACAGAAAAATATATAAAAATAAAGAAAGTCTCTGTAAATGGCAGGACATCTTTTAAATAAATAAATAAATAAATACACTTGCAAAAAACTACAAACTCACATATCTAAGAAACTCAGTAAAACCAAAGAACAATATAAATTATATATAAAAAAAGATCCAGGCACAACTTAAATAAATTGCTCAAAGTAAAAAAGATAAAAATGACAACATTTTGTTCATCAGAATTTATGAAATGAGAAGTTGACCTAGATCTTTAAGTTACTGAAAGAAAAATAAAAACAAAAGTGTATTTCTCAGTCATAGAAACTAAAATAATTTGGGGCCAGTTGTTACCATGGTGGTTAAGGTGATAGACTCCCACATGGCCAACTGTAGTTTGCGTCCCAAACCCAGTGCCTTGAAACATGTGTGCATGGGTGCCCAAAATCCCTAGAGGAGAATGGAGGAGAAGGGATTGCAGTGTGGCCATCCTCCCTGGGAGTGATTTCTCTCTCTCTCTCTCTCTCTCTCTCTCTCTCTCTCTCTCTCTCTCTCTCTCTCTCTCTCTCTCTCTCTCTCTCTCTGGTGAGTACATGCACTCTATAGCAAATCTTTCAGAAAAAGAAAATAAATAATTAATCAGCTCCCCCAAACTCCCTCAGTCAAGGAATTATTTCAAGCAAAAGGAAACTAGAAGGGGTGGTTATAGGATTCTGTTAAATCTCATTTCGAGTAAGACATTTGGTTTCCTGCTTTTCTACGGAATAATATATGTATATTCTTAAAATATTATAATGACATTATCTAAGAGAGTAGATACTTTCAGAGTTTAGAAGAAAATGCTGCTGGAATCTTGAAATAGAAAACTAGAGCATGGTTACAGGTCTGTGTGTTTCCAAGACTAGTCTTAAAACGACCTCATGGGAGGGACTAGAAGTTAGCGTAATGACTATATTGCTGGACTCCCACATAGTCAACCGCAGTTCACGTCCTGGACCCGGTAGCTTAAAACTCACGCCGGGCGCGTGTGCGTGCATGCCCAAGATCCCGAGAGGAGAATGGAGGAGAAGGGATTGCAGTGTGGCCATCCCCCCAGTGGTGATTTCTCACTTTCTGTCTCTCTGTCTCTGTCTGGCGAGGGCATGCACCCTATAGGAAAAACCTCTAAAAAAAATAGTAATAATAAAAAACATCATGGGATGTGTTATGAATGGCTGGTGCATCCCAGGAGACAAATTAGGATACCTTTGTAGAGCCTCAATATTATATTTTTTTTTAATTACAATATTGTAATTATTATAATTCAATAGTGTCAATTTTTCCTTCTGTTATGTACATGATGACCATACAAGGACTGATCATAGCAGCCTCATAATAAGTCTTAGAGCAGTTTTCATCAGGGATTTTTTTTTTTTTTTTGTAGAGGTTTTCGCTATAGGGTGCGTGCGCTCGCCAGACAGACAGAGAGAGACATAGAGACAGAAAGCAAGAAATCACCCCCAAGGGGGGATGGTCACGCCGCAATCCCTTCTCCTCCATTCTCCTCTCGGGATCTTGGGCATGCACACACACGCGCCCGGCGTGAGTTTTAAGCCACCGGGTCCGGGATGCGAACTGCAGTCGACTACGTAGGAGTCCAGTGACATAGCCATTACGCTAACTGCTAACTGCTGGTTCTCTTCATCAGGGATCTTAAGATATATTTTTAAAAAGAAAAAGAAAAAGAAAGAAAGAAATAACCAAAAAGTGAAGGAAAGGCTTAAGTGGTAATATCTTGTAACTCCTCCATGTTCTGCTTAAATCAAGAAAGATGTGAGTACTGACCCCACGTTTGTGCAATTCCATAGAAGAAAAGAGCCCTAGAGAAGATACACAACTTTATTTTCTGAAAATTCCATGAGTGTGTGTGTTTCAGTTTTTGCTATAGGGCATGTGTGTTTGCCAGAGACCAGAGTCAGAGAAATGGGGTGAGAGAAAGAAAGAGAGAAATTAAGTGAGAAATGAACTCCCAAGGGGGATGGTCATGACACAGTCTCTTCTACCTGACTCTTCTCTGGATTTTGGGCATGCACACAACATGCACGCAGCATAATGTTCAAGCTCCCAGATTATGGATTCAAATTGCATTTGGGATCCAGTGCCTTAACCTCCACACCACCTGTTGGTCTACCACTTGTGTATTCTCAATTTAAATGTTTATTTAATTACTTGTAGAGATACATAAATTTGTAAGAGATAATATGGTCCTCTGTATTGATAGCATGTTTCAAACTACAACCATACTATTGTGATTGTTACAGTCCACAAATGTTATTCGCATATCTTCAGTTTTACTGAAGCTAAATTGTGTATGTGTATTTAATTCTATGCAATATTATCACATGTATTATTGCTGCTTGTGTCTGGCACCATAATCAAGATACTGAACAACAATCCCTTCTATGTTAACTTTATAATTACACCTGCTTTCTCCCCATCTCCATCTCTGGTCTCTTTTTAACAATCCCTTCTATGTTAACTTTATAATTACATCTGCTTTCTCCGCATCTCCCTCTCTGGTCTTTTTTTGTAATAAACTGTCTTTCATGTAAGCCGTGCTATAGGTTTTTTTTTAATTTAATAAACAGATATGACTTATAAATGCCATAAGGAAAAGGATAATTAATTGTATATACCCATATTTCTGCCCTTTTCATTGTATTGTTTTCTTTTCTGTTGTTTCCAGATTCCTTATCATATCTTTTGTGATAAAGAACCTAATTTCAGGAAATTTAAGAGTGAGTCTAATAGCAAACAAAGAAAAAAAAAAAAACCTTTAGTTGTCTTTCCTATAAGCATTATCTTTATCTCACTGTTCCTTCATGAAGTACAGTTTAGCTGGATATAGAACTTAACTCACTAGTTCCATTCTTTTCTTTCAGCTGTTAAAACCTGTATCATTCAGGGTCAAAAGGTGGCATAGTAGTTAAGGGCGCTGGACTCCCACATGGCTGACCACAATTCAAGTCCTGGACTTGGTGGCTTGCTTTCTCAACTTCTCTCTCTTTTGCTCTCTCACTTTGTCCTTCTCTGGTCAAAGTAAAGGAAATAAATGAAGAAATAAAAGTTAAATAAAATAATTCTAAAAAACTAAACAAAACAAACCTGTATCACTCCCTCTCTTCACTCTGGTTTCGTATTTTTGATACATAATTCATATTATTTTATATCTTAAAATATTTATATTAAAATTTATGTTCACACATACATAAAGTGTTGTTTCTTTCTGACCGCTTTGAAATATTTCTGTCTTTAGTTTTACTAGTTTTTATTACTTTCATTATCATGTGTCACAACATTGATTTATGTAGTTGTATCCTAGTTGAGATGAACTCAACTTCTTAAATATGTAGATTTGTGTAGATTTGTGTGCTTTCCCAAGTATGGGAGATTTTATAAATTATTATTTCAAATTGAATCCATAGCACTGGTCCTTCCTGACTCATCTTATTTCTGGGGGCATTTGCTCCAAGGATGCAATGGGCCTGCCAGGGCTGTCCAGTTTGCTAGACTGAGGTCAGCAAATTCTAGGTATTTGTATCTTCCTTTTGTTGGTGGGAGGGAACAGAAGATGTGCTCTCAATGTGCTGATCTTTTAGTCCTGAGGTTCCAAACCAATTTGTTTTTTTCCTATTACGTTTTAGAAATCCATTTAAGTAATTTTTGTGTTAAAGTAGGTTTTACAGTTGTAGCTAACAGGAAAGAGCAGCGAGGACTGGATGAGGCTATTGAATTTAGACTGAAATATTAAAATTCTCAGTATCTTTCTGATGGCATACAGCCAAGTACAGTCAGGAGCAGTGGAGAATTTTCTAGACTTATAGAGATACTATTTTTTTTTTCTTTTCCTTTGGATTCCTTTTCTCTTCTATTAACTGATTTAAAATTCTCATTCATCCACTAAACTTTTAAACTTGGTCTATAAGGAGATCAAGCAAATTTATTCCCTTTGTAAAGTAAAGTTGAGAGGGATTTAGCATTAACAGGTCAAACTCACACAAGTGTATTTATGCTCCTCTTACCCTAAGACAGTCATGAGTAAAATAAATTTAACGAATAAATCTACAGGTGTCAACTTCTAATATTCCTTAGAAAAAACATGTCATAGATAGGGAAATGTTCCCTAGATCCCCAAAAGACATTAGGTAGGAAGCCACACTCTTCATTCCTCAAAAATTTATTGCTTGGGCAAACAGATGGCGTGGAGAACATCCACATAGATGACTGTGGTTTGAATCTCAGGATCTGGAAGCTTGCTTTCTCAGTTTCCTTTTTTCTCTCTCTCTGGTCGAATTTTAAAAATAAGGTGGTCTAGTAGTTACTTACCTGGAATACCACATGACCAAACATGGTTTGAATCCTGGACCTGGTGACTTGAAATTTATGCAAGTCATCTGTTCATGCTTGCCCAAGATCCGAGAAGGAGAATGGAGAAGAAGGGGTTGCAGTGTGACCTTCCACCCAGAGGGTGATTTCTCACTTTTCTTCTCACTATCTGTCTCTCTCTCTCTCTGACAAGTGCATGTACCCTATAGCAAAAACTTCTTAAAACAACAAAAATAATAAATAAAATTGAATAATTATTGAAAGAAAATTTATTGCTTATTTATTTATTAATTAAAGAAATATCAATTAAAGGTTCAGTAGATATCAGACAATATTCTATTAGGTGGTGCAAAAGTAACTGAAGTTTTGCAATGTTGACATTTGTTGTTTGATATTGGACACAACTCAAATGTCCATGGTCAGGAGCACTGTTAAACTTTTTTGTGGCATATTCATAGAATGGGTTATAACAATAAAAATAAATAAGATACAGTGGTATACACTGTGGGTCATATTAAAATATTTTTTAGTGAAATAGTCAAGTCTCAGAAATCTACCTACAATATAATACCTTTCTTTTTAATTCACAAAGGATGCAATCACTTGGCAGAGACAGAAAAAGAGAGAAAGGAAGACAGCACACCCCAATGGGACTTGATCACACTGTAATCCCATCTCCACTTTTCCACCCTATTGGGATTTTCCCCACACATGTACATATGCATTGCATGTTTTTCAAACCACTGAGTCTGGGATTTGAACTGTGGCCAGCCATGTGGGATCAAGTTCCCCTAAACAGTAATTATCAGGCCAGCCCCAAATAACACTTTTTAAAAAGTGAAGTCTAGGGACCAGCACTTGACATAATGGCTATGTCGCTGGACTCCCATGTAGTCGATCGTGGTTCGAGTCCCAGACCCAGTCACTTAAACTCATACCAGGCACATATGTGTGTATGTTCAAAATCCTGAGAGGAGAATGGAGGAGAAGGGATTGCGGTGTGGCAATCCCCCACGGGGGGTGATATATCGCTTTCTGTCTCTCTGTCTCTCTTTCTCTCTCTGTCTTTCTGGAGAGCACACATGCCCTATAGCAAAAACCTCTCCCCAAAAGAAAGAAAAAAAGAAAAGTGAAGTCAAACAAATAACACAACACTATATGGGATTTTCATGGTGCAGTGACCAAGTGGCAAAAGACATTTTATTTTCATCCCCATAAATACATTCTTAATATACTAGTGGGGTCAAACTTGTGTACTCACAATAAAAATTCACATTTGAAACAAAGAAAATCAGGTGACAACTATCTGTGAAACGATGAATCTTTCCAGGCCATTATCAGGAGGTCTCTACTGTGACAGACAATAGTCTTTGGTTGGACTTTAGTTCCGGATTTTGAAATATTTATTTTCTGACTGCTGTTTTCCATAGTTGTTGGTCCCACTTTTTGATTTTTCTTAACTATTCCTGTACTCGGCCTTGACTAAATAAAGTTAGTGTTGAAGCATGTCCCCTGCTCTTGGGCTATATAGCTTTTGCTGCATCTTTTATGTTAACATAAGGATTTATTATTAGTTTTTTTAAATTGATCATGTGATTTTTCTGAGTTTAATTATGAGCTACTGCTGTATTTATTGCACTAGTCAGAACTGTGTCATTAATCTTATCCACGTTTATTTTGCAAGAATACTTCTTTTTATTTCTCTCTCTCTCTCTCTCTCTCTCTTTTTGGAGAGATTTTTGCTATAGGGCGTGTGCACTTGCCAGACAGACAGAGAGACACAGAGAGACAGAAAGCGAGAAATCACCCCCCCAGAGGTGATGGCCACACTGCAATCCCTTCTCCTCCATTATCTTGTTGGGATCTTGGGCACACATGCATGCACACGTGCCCGGCGTCAGTTTTAAGCCACCAGGTCCAGGACGAGAACCGCAGTTGACTACATGGGAGTCCAGCGACATAGTCATTATGCTAACTGAAGCTCCCTGCAAGAATACTTCTTAAAGTGTCTCTATACACAGATAGCTTTCTGGTTTCCTGACCTCTGTATCTCTAGCAAAAGCTGTGTGGAGCCCATCTGGCTTTGGTGAGAATATAAAGGCATTATTTTTTGCCGCATGGCTGTGTCTTTTTAAAAGACTTGGTTGCTCTAAGTTTTTTAAAATTATGGTTACAACTTTTTTTAGTTCATATCTCAAAATGGATGGCTTTTCCAATCAATTGTGAGCCTAGATTTTTGAACTTCCTCAATTATTTTGCATTTCTAGTCTGGAAACAGTCAGCTATTTTTTTATTTTCATTGAAACATTACCTTTTATTTTTATTGCTGGTAACTTAATTTTTTATTTTGGTAAAGTCTACTCTTTGGTATTTATACAAAGGATGGGAAAACATTCTGTTGGAAAGACACTTGTTCATTTCTTATTTCTAATATCTTACCAAATGCAGCCAGTTAAAAACAAATACCCAAGTAAAATCGGTTTCCAGACTCTTCTGCGGCAGCAGAAGACTTAGAGAGCACTTGCTTGCTTTCTTAGTTACTGCTGACCACAGCTACTAAGTTTTCTGCAACTCCATACAAGGGACTCCATATTTCCAGCCACTCATATCAGTTTTGTTGTCACTCTACCACTGAGTGACATAGTTTTGTTTTGTGTTTTCTTTTCTTTGTTTGCTTGGTTCTTATGTTAACACCCTACATTAAGTTGCCAGTTGTTCATTAGACATCAGAATGTTAACTGTTGTAAAATATAAGCCCTAGAGACCTATGATAACAATAGTATTTAATTTATTTCTAAAATAAAATACAAAATACGTTTCTGATAGGTAAGTGGCTCTGTTCCAAGTAATGATTCGGGGAAACAACTTCCTACCAACTTGTGACTCTGCTATATTCAGCAAATGATTTCTACTTTTATAGGAGAAAGGGAAGGATCATTCACATTTGCCTGTGAGTTTCTTTCGGTCCATTTACGTAAGTGGCATCATCAATTCTGCTCATATCCAGTTACACAGAACCATTCATGTGCCTTCACCCAAAAGAAGGAGATGTTAAGAACTGAGTGTCTAGGGCATAGAAAAAACATGTTTGATGAACAGGAAACTAGTTTTTGACATACATGTTCATTGGAGATTGATTTTTATTATTACTCTGTATCAGATAATAAGCTCCTTGGAAATAGACCTTTGTCTTTTTCATTTTGGCCCCTGACTGCTAGTACTCTCATGGGACTCAAATCTACATCTAGAAGACATTTGAATTTTGTTTATTATTATTGTTTGTGTATATGTGTGTGTGTGTGCATGCATATGCATGCAGGTGAATATATATTCATTATTAAATTTTCCTCTTACCTCCTTATATCCTTGCAGTATGTCTTCTGAAAAACCAGGTCATTTGATTTTTAGAATTTCTCAGTTTAGATTTTTGCTACATAGCATACTCATGATCTGCTTCAGTTATTTAGTTATTGCCCTGCATTCTGTGTTTCTGCATTTCCTGCTATATTGAAAAGCTATAGTTCTTTCATGTTCGGTAGCATTGGCAAGACTATGGGATGTATGTCTTCTTATCAGAAGGTCTTGATATCTGATTAACTCCCTTTTGTGAGGTTAGCAAGTGGTGATTACCAGTGTCTGGATTCATGAACTCATCTAAGTTTACAAACTGTGTATTTTTTGTTTGTCACCCTGTGGTTCACTTCATAAAAAAAGTTAGAACACATATTTGACTATGTTTTAAAGGTTTTAGTTTTCTATAATCTTCTAAAAATGAAAAATTATTTTTTGGGTAATGTTATGGGCACATAGATTTAAACATATTTTTAAAGACTTGAATTCATTGCATTTATCATATGTACTATTTAAAACTCAAAATATCTCGTTTTTGGATAGTGGATTCCTGATAAAATTGACTGTTGGTTAACTTTTATATAACTAGTAGTTTTTGTTTTTGTTTTTGTTTTAAGAGGTTTTTGCTATAAGGCACATGCACTTGCCAGACAGAGAGAGACAGAGAGACTGAAAACGAGAAATCACCACCCAGGGGGTATGGCCACGCCGTAATCCCTTCTCCTCCATTCTCCTCTAGTGATCTTGGGCACGCACGCACACGCACCCAGCGTGAGTTTAAGATACTGGGTCCGGGACACGAACTGTGGTCAACTATGTGGGAGTTCAGTGACATAGCCATTATGCTAACTGCTGGTCCTGCTAGTAGTTTTTGATAGCTTTCTCTCTATTTGGTGAAATGTTTCAGCCATATCTTATTTTTTTCATCTTTACAAAATTATCTGGGCTAATTTCTTCAAGAAATTTTGCTTTCTTTTAGTGTGATTGGTATTTCTGAGCATTAAGGATACTTTATGGGGTCGGTAAATGGCATAGTGGTTAAGAGTGCAGGGCTCCCACATAGCCAACTGTAGTTTAAGTCCTAGACCTGCTGGCTTGCTCTCTATCTTTCTTCTCTTTCTCTCTGTCTGTGGTCAAAATTGAAAAATAAAGATAATAAATAAATAATTTTAAAAAACACTTTGCTATTAGGTTAGTAATTTTCTGTATGACTTTTTCTGTGAAACACACACATGCGTACACATCTTAAGACAAACTATCTAAACTATCTAATATTTACTTCTTGTCTTAATATAGGGCCACTGTGGTTTTTACTTCCCTTCTTCTATTTTTTTATGTTTTATGGCAAGAATATAATAATAAAATGATAGAGTAATAGATAATAGAATGATAAAATGGTATGATAGAATCATCGCTTGTATGGTCTATCCAAGAACACAAACATCACAGTATTAGGAAAAGATTATATAGTAATACTATTACCATTTATTTTTACTGAATATAAGTACTTCTGTTCACATTTTTCTTAGTCTTATTCTACTTTTGTATCTATTCACTGGATGTACATTGTCAGATGATGGAACTATTGCCCACTATACTCTATCATTCATAACACTCCTTAATCTTAATTATATGAGCAATTATGCAGTGAATACTCACCTGATGTTCATGTTTCTGCAGTTGTTTGGGTTGTATGTAACTCATTATGTAAGATTTCTCGGGAAGTACATTTAAAATAATCCCCCTAATTTTTGTTAATCTCTGATTCACTAGAATCTAAATTCTTGGTTTACACTTTAATTTCTCATGCATAATAAATATTATGGAGTTACTAATTCTATTTTATTCCTATAAATCTATTCTCTAAAACAGTTATAAAAACATTAAAATTATTTTATATTTTACTTGCTCTTATCTCAAATCAGGCTTTGAAGAACACTGGCCAAGAATCCAAATCTGACCCATATCCTGTTTTAATACAGTCTATATCTGAAGAAGAGTTTTGTGTGTTGTGTTGCTTTCAGTTTCAAATGGTTACATTTGAATAATTATCCAAATATGTACTTAAGCCTGGTAGATATGTGCAAAGATTTTTTTAATTAGACTAATTTTATCAGAATATATCTATCTTGATGTTGCTCTTTCATTTCAATACTATTAGGAATGAGTTGTCCTTAAAATTGGTAGGAAGCTTTTTCTCTGAATCACTACTTGGAATAGAGTCACCTACCTATCCTTAAATAAAGTTACAAACACATGTTTTTTTAATTTCAGAAAAATTTTTGAGTGCAAATTTAGTTTGCTATGTATTTTATTACTTTGTTGGGGTTTTCTTCCCCATGGAAGATTTTTATTCTCTTTTTCTTTGAACTTTTATATCCATTTGCCATAATTACCTCTTTCACTGAAACCTGATTTATCTTTCATTATTAGTTTTGATTTCTGTTTTTGCTATTATTTAGCAGTTTATCTCAGGGTATTAATTTGTGTTTACTTATTCTAGTGTTCCTTTAAACTTTATATATTTTATTGAATGTAACTTTTATTCTCATTTTCTCTTCTGGGTTGCATTATTTATTTCTGAGATTTTCTAATCTTGGCATCTGCTGTTATTTTGTGTATTATTAAATTTCTTATTACCATTTTGAAATTTTGAACAGTATATTATAGTTTGATCTATTTTATGGTAGTGAATTTCTGGCACATTTCATTGCTCATATTAAAGATTTGGTTCTGTTTTCTACTGTTTCTTTTACTAAAGTAAATTAGTAGAGTACCTAAGTTCTTCATGTATGTCATTTTTTTATGGGAAATTCATTTCCCTTAGCTTTTTGCCTGAGATTTGTCTCAGGCAACTTTTTAAAATCCATTGTTTTTTTCTGGTGTGTGTGTGTGTGTGTGTGTGCTTTCATTTCAATACTATTAGGAATGAGTTGTCCTTAAAATTGGTAGGAAGCTTTTTCTCTGAATCACTACTTGGAATAGAGTCACCTACCTATCCTTAAATAAAGTTACAAACACATGTTTTTTTAATTTCAGAAAAATTTTTGAGTGCAAATTTAGTTTGCTATGTATTTTATTACTTTGTTGGGGTTTTCTTCCCCATGGATGATTTTTATTCTCTTTTTCTTTGAACTTTTATATCCATTTGCCATAATTACCTCTTTCACTGAAACCTGATTTATCTTTCATTATTAGTTTTGATTTCTGTTTTTGCTATTATTTAGCAGTTTATCTCAGGGTATTAATTTGTGTTTACTTATTCTAGTGTTCCTTTAAACTTTATATATTTTATTGAATGTAACTTTTATTCTCATTTTCTCTTCTGGGTTGCATTATTTATTTCTGAGATTTTCTAATCTTGGCATCTGCTGTTATTTTGTGTATTATTAAATTTCTTATTACCATTTTGAAATTTTGAACAGTATATTATAGTTTGATCTATTTTATGGTAGTGAATTTCTGGCACATTTCATTGCTCATATTAAAGATTTGGTTCTGTTTTCTACTGTTTCTTTTACTAAAGTAAATTAGTAGAGTACCTAAGTTCTTCATGTATGTCATTTTTTTATGGGAAATTCATTTCCCTTAGCTTTTTGCCTGAGATTTGTCTCAGGCAACTTTTTAAAATCCATTGTTTTTTTTCTGGTGTGTGTGTGTGTGTTTGTATGTATGTATACATGAGTGTGTGTGTATTTTTGTTTTTATAGAGTATTAAAAATATGGCGGTTTGTTTTCTGACATTTCTTGTTTTTTCATTATTTACTTTTGTCTAAATTTCTCCCCCACTCCCCATTCTCACGTCTTACTCCATTATTTTTCTATCACAAACAGTTTCTCGTCTATGAGGAGACCTTTGTAAACCTGTGCATTGGCAGCCGTAAATGTTTATGAACTGGACTCCTCTAGCCCTGCGGGCATCACATGGATTTCTCACCTTCACTTATATTGGCCTGCTCTCACTCTTTCTTGAGTCGACTGAGATTTCCCAATGATCTGACATGATTTCCAAGGAAAACAGTGTCTGTCTTATGTATTCCTGTCCTCAGGTCTATTGTAGACCCCATGACTTCTCTCTGCATTCTCTTGCATAGATGTCAATGCAATCCATGTAGATGTTATGGCAATGGGTGGTTTATTACCACCTGAGTGGATTTTATTTTGTGAAAATACCATTTTGCCTATTTCTGCTATAAATGAGATTTAAGGATACTGCCTTAGTTATCTACCTGTTACATTTGTTTTACTGGGGATTTGGAAAAATTCCCAACCTAAGTCTGTTAACTTTATCCTCCCAGAACTTGTAATAATGTACATATATATTTTACATTTAAATAATGTGTTTCTGAGCATATTTCTGTATTTTAGTATGCTTCTCTCAATATTGTATTTTTTGAGAAATCTCCCAATACATATATCTTTTTATTATTTTACCTACACTGTAGTATTTTATTGTATCCCTATAATACATTTGTTTATTGTTTTTTATTTACTATTGTTCCTCTTGCAAATTTAAATGTAAATAATAACAATTTTTTCTCTTACTACAATAGAATCCATTGTATTGTTTTATTGCAAGTTTAACTTTTTAAAAGAAAATGTCACTTGGTATCTTTAAAAAATATATATCAAAATTCAGGAATTCTTTAATGAACCATATCTATCTTTTACAGTAGTTTGGAGGTGCTAGATGTATCACTCCTACTTTTTTTTTTTTTTTTTTTTTTGAGGGGTTTTTTTTTATTTATTTATTTATTTGGAGAGGTTTTTGCTATAGGGCATGTGCGCTCTCCAGGAAGACAGAGAGAGACAGAGAGACAGAAAGTGAGAAATCATCCCCCAGGCGAATGACCAGACCGCAATCCCGTCTCCTCCATTCTCCTCTCAGGATCTTGGACATACACACACATATGCCCGTCGTGAGTTTAAGTCACTGGGTCTGGGATTCGAACCATGGTCGACTGCATGGGACTCCAGCAACATAGCCATTACGCTAACTGCTGGTCCCAAACTCTGTTGCTTTTTAACAATTGATATTTGACAAATAGTATATCATCTGAGATACATGTTGACAATCTGTAAAACTAGAATGACAGTAACTACTTAATTATAATTTTTATAGATTATAAGTAAAATATATGTGGGTCTGGTTCCTAGCAAAGTCACTGTTAATGATGGTGTTACTCTTCCCATACAACCTAGCCCCCATTATGAACTAATTTTGGGTCACATGATAATATCCTATCTTGTGTCCCTACTCTGAAACAAAATTACTCTTTGTTAATCATATTGTTTTTGTTAGAGAAACGAAAATATATTCTTATTTTTGAAATCTGTATTGTACATTGTGTTTTCTTAAAAATCTGGAAAAGGTTATCACTCTGTACTCTACAGCAGGTCTTGAAGACTAATGATGCATCTTAACATGAGCAGATGAGAAAACCATAAACTTATTCCATTCTAGTTGAAAATTTGCTTCTTAAGGTAATAAGACCCAAGCAACCCTGAATTAAAGAAAATGTTATGATTATTAAAAGACCCGTGGATTTATTGCAGCATCATGGGAAAAAAACAAATGAAGTCATTTGAAAACAAAAATGCCCTCACTGATGTACAAGGAAGGTCTCACGATATTTAGTGTCTAGAATGTATCTAAAAATACATTATTTGGGAATGACAGACAGTGGTCAATAAAGATGCTTTCCATGGAGGAGATTTAGAGTCAGTAATAAATGGAAATCTTTTTCACTGTATCTTTTCATTACTGTTAGATCATTGCACTGAATTGACATAGGGTGGGCCACTAGGTCCAGTGGTGGTCAGCCAAGTGGGAGTCCAGAGCCTCAACCACCACACCACCTGCTAGCCCCTTTGTCCGAGGGCACGTGTGTCTGCCATGGGAATTATTTTCTAATGAAGGATCTTTGACGTGGCAGAATTAAATTGTTGGGAAGTTTATAATTCTGGACTCTATGAAAGATATTGTCTGTCTATAAATAATTTCATTTGGTCAAGGCTCTTCCTGATATGTTTCTGTGTGTTTGAGTATGTAAGTATGTATCTTTGAAATGCATGCTATATTACATTTAATGCTACATAATTTTCTTTTTTATGTGATTCTGACTCCTTTTTTTTCTTTTTAATGTTATAGAACTTTCTCAATGTCCGTTTCTCCTTGTCTATATACTGTAAACATTAAAGGGGATTCGATGGTTTACAAAATTGAAAACTTCAATTTTGTAAAGTTTCTTGTGTGCCATAATCTAGAGTGTGGCTCCCTTTTTCTCTAATTGTTTACATTTACTCTTCTTTGTCATGAATATCTTCTCAGGTAGGCTTTATTTATTGATTTAACCAACATTTACTGAGTACCTGTTAAGGGTTGGTCATGTTAGTAGGTGCTGAAGATACATTGGTGAATAAAATAGTTCCTATTATGAAACTTGCATTGTAATAAAAGAGAGACAGAAAATAAACAATTTAGTAAGTACATGTATGATATTAGGTTGACATAAGAGAAACGTGACTATAATAATTCAAAGCTTTATAGCCGTATTTTAAACTGCCTAGAAGGAAGGTCAAAAGATCTTTTCATTTTTTAAGAAAATTGAGGTACTGTCTTTCCAGAAGATTCTAGCAAACTGTCCTCACACAGATCATTAATTTGAATGAACCACATGGTATTCTTCAGGATATCCTTTTGCAGGAGAGTGGTGTGAGTCAATTGTCTTAGTCCGGCAACATCTGAGTCAGTCAGGGTGTAAGGAAAGATGGCTTTACTGATTGTGTTAAGTACTTAGAGCTCACTTAGAGTAGGTACTGAAATCATTTCCCTCGTCCCCTTTAAATCCTGGGTGGGAAGAAAATGGGGGAAGCAATGCAAATATTTGCACAATAGCCACATTTTTCACTAAATATGTCTTTTAGGACACCCAAATTTATACACCCAGAACTATTTTATTCTATCTGACTCCTAAACAATATTCCATGGTTTGGGATCATGATAGCTTATTTTACTATTCTTTTCCTGATTGATATTCAGATTGCTTGCATTATTGTGTGATTATAGACAATGCTGCAAAATGTGTGTGTGTGTGTGTGTGTGTGTGTGTGTGTGTGTGTGTGTGTGTGTGTGTGTGTGTGTGTGTGTGTGTGTGTGTGTGTGTGTGTGTGTGTGTGTGTGTGTGTGTGTGTGTGTGTGTGTGTGTATGTGTGTGTTTGTGCTAGATACTTTGTTTCATTGATACATGAGAGCTCTTTTAAGTGTATAAATGACAGAGTACTGGATTGTGCTGTGAGAATGTTTTCAATGATAGTTGACTATACTATATTGTCCTAAATATGGTTCTATAGATTAAACTGCTACCACCAATCTAGTACTTGCACCTATCATGATCTTTGATATTATTAATATTTATTAATCTTTTGAATAAAATAATAGTATAATAACATTATTTTCAGTTAATCATTTAATTTACTAATTAATTATTGTTTCATTTTCCAGGTCATTATGGAGACTTAATATCTGTTTATAAGTTACTCGAAAATTGTATTTATGTAAATTGCTTATTTATATCATCTCTGTTTATTCCGTTCATGTAGATTTTGGGTATTTTTGTTACTCCAGATAGTAGAACTTCATCTAGTAAATAAAGTGTAAATGTTTTTATCATTTTCTTGCTTCTTTATTTTTCACTCTTACAAAATTTTTTTTTCAGAAGCTTCTCTGCCTTTTCCCTTCATGAGCAAGAGTTCTAGAGTCAGACAAACAGAGAAGGACAGAAAAACGGAGGAGAGAAAAAAGGGTCCCAACAGGGTCCCCACACCAGAATTCCCCCCTAACCCCAGCCAGCCCCAGATCATGAGCACAAGTGTACTACAAGCATATTACTGTGTTCAGGGCGATCGCCAGATGTGACTGTGTTCAGGGCGATCTCCAGATGTGACTCAGCTCCACAGACTGCATTACCGCTGCTCACCTTCTGAACACATGTGTTCTTGTTGTTACACGGCAGTCTGACATTGTAATCTTGGTAAATGTATTCATTTTTCTTTAAGATTTTGTGTTCTAACTTAAAGGCTTTCTCTATTCTAATATTTAAAGCAATGATACTTTATTTTCCTGGAATATTTTAAGGATTTAATTTTATATATTTGCTTTATCAGGCCTAAATTTGTGCAAGTGCATAAATATGTGGACTAGGCACCTGGCCTTCCTTCCCAAATAATCAGTTGTTCACATATTTTTTTCCCTTATATGACAGGTTCCTGCTATGCTATGATTCTACTGACTCAACCTTCCAGCTGGGATGATAGGCATGTGCCACTCAGCCCAGGTTTTCTTTGTTTTTTTTTTTTTTGTTTTTTTTTTTTAAGAGAAGGTCTCACTATGTTGCCCAGCCAACCTCAAGCTCATGATCCTCCTGGCCCTCTCTCTTCATGCTGTTGGGATCTCAGCATATACATAGACTGAACTGAGAATGGAAGCCAAGCTCCCAAGCAGTCCCGTCCTACAGAACACAATGTCTTTTGTTCTTGTTTTGGCTATAGGATGCATGCACTCACTGGGGAGAGAGGGAGAGAAAACTGACCCCCCAGGAGGTACTGCTATGTCACAGTACATGCACTCACTGGGGAGAGAGGGAGAGAAAAATGACCCCCCAGGAGGGATTGCTATGTCACAGTCTCTTCTCTTTCATTCTCCTCTTGAGAGATTTCGGGCACCCACATACATGCACCCAGCATGGTTTGCAAATCACTTGGTAGGGACTCAAACTTTACAGTTGACTCTTTGTGATTCAGTAACTTAACCTCCATGCCACCTACTGATTCCAGAACACACTTACTGATTCCAGAACACAGTGTCTTAACATCATGAACCACCCTGGCTGGGATCAAATAATGTGTGTGTGTGTGTGTGTGTGTGTGTGTGTGTGTGTGTGTGTGTGTGTGTATATATATATACACACATGTATATATGTTTGTGTGTGTGTGTATATATGTGTGTGTGTGTATATATGTGTATATATATATTTATATATTTTTGAGAGAGATATATTTGGCTATAGAGTGCATGTGCTCCCTGAAGAGAGAGGGAGACAGAAAGCAAGAAATAACCACCCAGGGGTGATGGCCACACCACACCTTCTCCTTCTTTCTCATCTCAGGATCTTGGGTACACCTGTACATACACCCTGCATCACCCCCGGGGATGGCGACTCCCAATCCCTTCTCCTCCATTCTCCTCTCAGGATCTTGGGCACGCACGCATACATGCCCAGCCTGAGTTTAACCCTCAGGGTCCAGGACTTGAACTGAGGTCGACTGCGTGGTAGTCCAGCGACATAGCCATTATGCTAAATGCTGGTCCCAGGAGCATTTTATCTTAACCCATTAAATATAAACGTCCTTCTCTGATTGCCTAAACATGGACAATTCTTTTCTACTTGATTGGATAATAAGTCATCTGGATAGTCATTATGTATTATTCTATGTTTTTCTAGGCAAAAATGTGTCTTGACTTTCCTGATGACCCAATAGAAATAAATGACTATAACATCCATGAAAAATGTGTTAGCAAGCTGGCTCTCTGGCTTGGTGGGTAAGGGAGATGGATGCCATATGGCCAACTATACAATCCTGGCTTGGAGGCTTGAAAAACACTCTGGGCACATATGTGTGCATGCCCCAAATCCTGACAGGATGGAGAAAAGGAGAAGATTGGAGTGTGACTGTGACCCATTTGGGAGTGTTTTCTCTCTTTCTTTGTCTCTCTCTCTCTTTTTTAAGCACATATTCCTTCTGGAAAAAAAAAGAGAGAGAGAGAGAGAGAAAATACTGTTTAAATCTGAGGGAAATAGAAGAGAGGTTCAGTCCTGGCCAATGTAGCTGCTGAACTAATGGAGAAAGTGTCAAATTGTAGCATGATATGACTGGCATGTTGTCTAAAGGGGTTCACCTACTAAGATCACAACACAGATCTTCAAGGGACTGGAAACGTTTTCAGGAGAATATAATACATGAGGGTATTATTGTATTGTCTAATTTACTTATAATAGTTGTACATCTTTGTGGGGTGCAGGTTGGTTTATCAAAACATGTATATGTGTAATGATCATTACTTCGTAGGAAACATTTGAAATCTCCTCTTGCAATTATTTTGAAATATGTGTTGAATTGTTAGCAGCTATCTTTACTCTACTTTGCTATAGTATTTTATGACCTTAGTTTTGAGGTGCATTTAAGAATAAGAATTTTTAAAGTAAACTAAGTGAAATTTAGATATTGTGTCCATAACTCCAAATCATAGAGTTTATAAAATATAGATCAAGAAATCTGTGGCTTTAAAAATGGTGTCACTTCTGTGGAACTTCATACTTTTATTATATTGGTAATTACCTTTAAGTGGCTAAAATAGTCAGGGTATATGTAATTTTATTTCTATTCTAAGGGCATCTTTTTGTTAGGTTAGTAAGAGTGAACTGTATAACCTTAAATATTTGAAAGCATTTAAGAATGTTTCTCACCTTTAAATAATGCTAGACCTTAAAAAGAGTGAGATATTGCTTCCCCTCCTGGGATTAGGAGTGTAATTAATTGTATCTGTGAGGAAGACATTTACAAAAACAGAATGAAAATTCCACTTGCCATCAGACCCAACACGTTTCTAATTAAGGAGAAGTCAAGAAACAGAATCAAACATTACAACAATACTGACAATTAGGATTTTAAAGGAAAAAAATCAAAATCCCCAGCACTGCCCTGTGATAAGATACTCTCAAGAGAGCATTAATTAGAATACTTAGGAAAGGTCTATCACTTTTTTATGTTTAACACCAAAATGGTTGATGAAAACTCCAAATGTCAGCCACATGATTCAATATCCAAATATGAACCGCTGAGGCTTTCCTAGGGGCTTAGTTCAGAGCTTAATCAAAGAAGACTGGTCCAGTAAGATGTGAGTCCTGTTACTTGGTGAAAATATTGATTACAGTAAACAAAGAAAACCAAAAGAGTAATGTCTAAATTTCTTTTTACTGCTCTTCCCAATGCTGGTGTCCTGAGGTTCTTAGAACCAGCACATCTTTATTCATCTTGCTTCTGTCGAGGCCAGATGAATGCTTTGGTATATGAAAGAAAATAAGTATCTATATAAACAGAAATTGGCTCCTTTATAGCAGAACATTTGGAAAACTAGCTATAGTCAATAAACGTAGAATTGTTTTTTCCCAAAACTATGCTTTTCTGTGTTAATCAAACTCTTCCAAATGGTTTTGCTTATGCAGCTAATACTGCCTAAATATGGACAAACTATTTCATACGAAACAGTAAAAATACATACGGGTCTCAGTCATGGTGGTGCGAGCAAGCAGCTGGGCACCACAGTGCAAGACTATGGCCACATGGAAGGTGTGGGTTAAGTTCCTGGACCAACCTAAACAGAGTATGATGGCATGCACCCATAATCTTTTCTAACTGGGAGTCTAGGGCAGAGGTCAACAGTGAGACTGCCAAAAGTACTCCCCTCCTGTAGCACTTATTATCTCCTTCTTCATCTCTCCCTTTTTCTCATTAAAAAAAAAAAAGGATAAGATGAAAAAATTAAATAATAGGCTAATTTCCTTCTTTGGTACTTCATGTATAATTGCTTACTAAGAAATGTTATTAATTGTTTTTACTTCTGTAAGTGTAATGAAATTATAAATATATGGTGAATCAAAAGAACTCTTCAGATTCATAGTTGTAACTCTCAACTAGTTGTAAAGTGCTGGTCTGGCACTAAAATAAAGTGAATCCAAAAAAAAAAAAAAAAGCTTATGCTATAAAACTCAGAGCTCTTAGAGGGGAGAAATACTTAAAATGTTGTACAATGTTATCGAGATATTGGAACTTTTGAAATAGAATTTTTTATTTGAACTCCATTGAAGGGAGCTGTCTTGAGAAAAATTCCAAGGATTTTTGAACCCAATATTAGATCTCAATTGAAAAATAAAGAAAAACTTACTTGAAAGTTAGAGTAAATAAAAATAATTCCTGGACTTAAATAGTCAATCAATATTTCCAAAATCTCACTGTGAGAAATATCTTCTAGTTCACTATGTTCATTTTGATTTTAAGAAGTAATCCATTGTAAGAAGAAAAATCAATTTTATAAAGTTTCTCTTTTGAGTGGCATAACACTAATTTCTTGAGCAATGACCATACTAAAGGAATGATGCACTTCAGATTCATAACATAAAACTACAAAATAATCAGAAGAAAATCAAATAAGTACAGTAGATAAACGAGTTCACTAGACAACAAAACAATTGGAAACATACACCAAGATTTATTTAATTTTTAAAATTTATTTATTTATTTATTTATTTATTTATTTTAGTTTTATCAGAGGACAGGTGCCTTCGCCTTTAAGAGAGAGAGAGAAACAGAGAGAAGTAAAAAAGCACCCTCCATTCCTTCTCCATTTCTTTATCATCTGATATTTTGGGAACACAACATGTCTCCAGAATGCTATTTTTTTTATTATTTTTTATTTATTTCATTTATTTTATTTATTTTTTTCCATTACAACTTGTTTTTATTTTACATTTTTCCACAAACATTTACTTTACATAGCAAAGAATTTTAGCTCATAATCCATAATTCTTTTTTTTGTTGTTGTTATTGTTTTCTTTTCAGGTTATTATTATTCTCATTATTTTTTAAACACTCAGTCACTATACATCACTTGGCTCGTGAAAAGAATTTACCAAACATGAAATACTTCTCAGACCAGTCCAGTTGAGAATACTATACATGTTATCATCAGCAGGTAATAAACCATATCTGTGTCCCACTAATATTATGCCTTGCTATTTGTTTTCTTGCTACCTTTCTCTATCCTCTTCCCTTCTCCTACTACATTCCGTATTGTCTTTCAGCATCCATAAGTATCTTCAATGCTTTTATCCCTTCCAGTATTTCAGTCTCCATCATAAAGTGTGGATAGTCAGTACATATTAAGTGAATATATGTCTTTCTTTCATATCCTGGCTTACTTTACTCAGCAATAGACTCTCTAAATTCAACCACTTTTCTATCAAATGCCAAGGTCTTGTCTTTTTATGGCTGAATAGTATTCCATAAAGTATATATGCCACATTTTTCCATTTTTTCATTCACCTGTTTGTGGACATTTGGGTTGGTTGCATGTCTTAGTGATCCTGAATAATGCTGCAATAAACATTGATGTGCAAGCGCTTTTCTGACTGAGCGTTCTCCTGTCTTTGGGTAGATACCCTGAAGTGGGATTGCTAGATCAAATGCTAGTTCTATTTGCAGAACTTTGAGAAATCTCCATATTGTCTTCCATAGTGGTTGAACCAGTTTACATTCCCACCAACAGCGTAGGAGTGTTCCCCTTTCATCACATCCCTGCCAACACTTACCACTTTTTGTATCTTCAGTCTTTGCCATTCTGACAGAAGTTAAGTGATATCTTACTGTGGTTTTAATATGCATCTCCCTTATGATGAGGGATACTAATCATTTCCTCATAGGATGTTATTTCCTCATATCCTTTTTGACTTTTTGTATGTCTCCCTTGGAGAGATTTTTGTTCAGCTCATTATTCCATCTTTTAATTGGGTTAATCATTTTTTGTTCAAGTAATTCACTTGTGTTCCCTATGTTTTCTGATTATCAGCCCATTGTCTTAGACATAATTTACAAAAATTCTCCCATTCTGAAGGTTGTTGATTCACACTAATTACTGTGTCCTTTGCTGTACAGAATTATCTTGGTCTAATATAGTCTTGCTTGTCTCTTTTAGTGATTATTGCATATGCTTTGGGATTCTTAAGAAATATGCCTATCCCAATGTCTCCCTGAGTTTCCCCAGTATTTTTCACAAACAGTTTTCTAGTTTGAGGTCTTAGGTTCAGATCTCTGATATATTCCTAGTTTCTTCTTGTTAATGGTGAAAGATGGGGATATAGTTTCATCTTTCTGCAGGTGGATACCCAGTTTTTTCCAGCACAATTTACCAAAGAGGTTTTCTTTTACCCAGTGGATTGACTGGTACGCTTTGTCAAAAATCAGTGGGCTGTAAGTTATGGGTTTTATTTCTGCAGTTTAAATTCTTTTCCATTGTCTCACCTGCCCGTTTTTGTACCAATTCCATGCTATTTTGACTATCACAGCTTTATAGTATATTTTGTAATCAAGGAGTGATATGCCGTCCATTTCACTCTTCTGGTCCAGGATTGCTTTAGCAATACGAGGACTTTTATGATTCCAGACAAATTCTGTGACTGTCTTTTCTAGATGGTTGAAGAATGTCTCTGGTATTTTGATTGGAATTGCATTAAATATGTAGATTACTTTGGATAGCATTGCCATTATGTTTATGTTAATTCTTCCAATCCAAGCATATGGTATGTCTATTCTTTTAAATATCTTTCTTAAGATTTTCAGTCTTCTTGGTAAAGATCTTTGACTTCCTTTTTTAGGTTTATCACTAGGTATCTTATACATTTTGTAGCAGTGGTAAAAGGGTTTTTTTCTTCAGCTCTACTTATTTTAACTTGTTCATATATAGAAATGATATAGATTTTTGAATGTTGATTTTGTATCCTGACACTTTACTGTATTTATTTATTACTTCAAGGACTGCTTTTTTCTTAATCCTTTGAATATTCTAAGGATACCATCATGTCATCTGCAAATAAAGATATTTCTAACTCTTCTTTGCCTATCGGAATGCCGTTTATATTGTTTTCTTTTCTGATCATATTGCCTAAGATTTCAGCACTATGTTAAAAAGTAGTGGAAAAAGTAGGAAGCCTTGTCTATTATTTGTTTTAGTGGAAAAGCTTTTTAGCTTTTCACTATCTAGGATAATGTTAGCTATAGGTTTTTCATAGATGGCGTTTATTGTGTTTAGAAATGACCCTTCTATACCAATCTTATTGAGAGTCTTAATCATAAAAGAATGTTGTATTTTTATCAAATGCTTCTTCTACATCAATTGAAATGATCATATAGTTTTTATCTTTCTTCCTGTTAACACGGTGTATTATATTTATGGTCTTGCGTATGTTGAATCACTCTTTCATCCTTTGGACTAAGCTTACATAGTCATGATGAATAATCTTTTTTACATGTTGTTAGATACTATTTGCAAGTATCTTGTTGAGAATTTTTCCATCTATATTCATCAGAGATATTGGTCTGTAGTTTCCCTTTTTTGTCATGTTCTTATGTTTTGTGAAAGAGGATGATGGAGGCTTCATGAAATGAGTTTGGAAGATTTCCTTCTTTTTGCATCTTTAGAAATAATTTGGGTAGGATAGGGATTAACTCTTCCTTAAAAATTTTGTACAATTCAGTAGTGAAGTCATCTGGACCTAGGCTTTTTTTGCTGGGAGGTTATTTATTACTGATTCAATCTCATGGCTTGTTATGGATCTATACAGATTTTCTAAGTCCTCCTGATTCAATCATGGTAGAAAATATGCATCCAGAAATTTGTTCATTTTCTCCCTGTTCTCTTGTTTGTTGGCACAGAGTCACTTATAGTATCCTCTAATGATGTTTTGTATTTCTTTTATGTGTGTCGTAATGTTGCCTATTTCATCACCTCTTTGATTTATCTGGTTAGTTTCTTTCTTCTTCATCAGTCTAGCTAATTGTGTGTTGATCTTGTTAATGTTTTAAAAGAACCAGCTTTTGTTTTCATTTATTTTCTGTATAGTTTGCTTATTTTCTTTCATTACTTTCTGCTTGAATCTTTATTTTTTGCCTGGAACTCTTTTTGTTGTTGTTTTTCCAATTCCTTGAGACATGTTAGGTTGTCTATTTGCCACCTTTCCATCTTTTCTTATGAGCACTAATTGCTATAAATATCTCTTTTGACTACTTTTGCCATGTCACATTGATTTGGGAAAATTGTGTACTCATTATCATTTGTTTCCATAATTTTTTTTTATTTCAGACATAATTTCTCCAGTAGCTAAATTGTTTCCATAATTTTTTTTTTAATTTCAGACATAATTTCTCCAGTAGCTAAGAAGTCATTCAGAAATAGGTTGTTTAGTTTTTAAGTGTTTGTGTATGTTCAAGAGTGTTTCTTGAAATTAATATTTAGTTTAATTCCATCATGGTCAGAGAAGTTGCTGGATATAGTTTCTATGCCTTTGAATCTGTAAAGGTTTGATTGTGTCCTATCATATGGTCAATCTTTGAATTGGTTCCATGCTTGAGTGAGAAAAATGTACATTTTGTGGTCTTAGGGTGTAAAGCTCTATAGATATCTGTCATGCACATTTGATTTTTAATATCATTTAAGTCCTGTATCTCTTCATTTTTTTTGTCTAGAAGATCTGTCTAAAGATGATAATGGAGTGTTGAGATCCCCAATTATAGTCTTGCACCCTTTATCTCCTTTTAGATCCAGCAGTCTTTCCTTCACACATTTAGTTGCTACTGAGTTGACTGAATAAATATTTATAAGCATTATGTCTTCTTGCTGAACTAACCCACTTACTATTCTGTAATATCCTTCTTTGTCTCTTCTTACCGTTTTTGTCTTGAAGTTTATTTTGTCTTAAATTGGTATCACAACTCCAACCTTTTTTGAATTCCATTTGCATATAATATCTTTTTCCAGCCCTTCATTTTTGGTCTATGTATGTCTTTATCCATAAGGTGCATTTCTTGTAGAAAACAGAAAGAAAGTTTCTGGACTTTCATCCACTCAGCCAGTCTGTGTCCTTTTAATTGGATAATTTAATCTATTAACATTCAATGTTATTATCAAAATTTCCAGACCTGTTCCTATCATTAAATGAGGTATTTTCTTGGTCGTTTTTTGTTCTCTTATAACTGTTCATCTGACTTTTTAGTTTATCTATTATAGCACTCCCTTGAAGAGTTAGTCTGGAGTTCGTAAATTGTTTCAGATTTTTTTGTTTTCCAAGAATGTTTTGATCTCTTTTTTCCATATGAAGGATAATTTTGCTGGGTATAGTATTCTTTGTTGAAATTGTTTTTTCTTTAACCCTTTGACTGTATTTCCCCATTCTTTTTTTTATTTTTCCTGCATTGTTTGCTATGAGAGGTCCCATGTTAGCCTGATGGGATGACCCTTGTAAGTAGCTTGGCATTTCTCTTGCAAATTTTAGTATCTTGCCTTTGTCTGTGGTTTTGGCCAATCTGGCTATGATGTGCTTTGGAGGGGATCATCTTGGCTTTATTCTATTTGAGTTCTTATATATTTCTTGGGTGTCGATATTTGAATGCTTCTCTGGTATACTAATTATCCTGATATTGGGGTGCTTGATTGTATCTATTATTTCTTGCATATTATCCTCATTTTTCTTAGTTGTTTACTCAATCATTTTGATACTTTTTTCTAGGTTAAAGGTTTTTCTTCTACATTCAAGATTCAATAGTCTGTGTGATCTAATCTACTTTTAATAATTTCAAGGGAGGTTTTAATTTCCAGTATCACATTCTTCCTCCCTAACAGTTCTGTTTAATTCTTTTCTAAGGTGTCTATTTCTTCTTTCAACTCATGAAAGGAGTTCCTCATCTCCTGGAGCTTGTTGTCTCTTTTGTGTTGAATCTCAATTAGTTTTGTAACTACAGATATTCTGAATTGCTTATCTGACATGTCCATAACTTTCATTGTGTTGTCTGTGTGTGATGTGGAATTGATGTTTTCCCTTGGGGGAGAGACATGTGTTGGTTGCTCATATTTCTTGTATCTCTGCTAGGGTTCCTAGACATCTGGTGATCTATATGTTCCTTCCTAAATTTTCAAGGTATCTATGAGCATTCAAAGGTGTGCAGCAATTGAAAATTGGTGATCTCTCTTTTGTTCTGCCTCCCTGTTGCTCACCAACCAGCACCCTGCAATTTTGTCACCAGTCCTGGATGACCCAAGCCAACCTGTTTCTAAAGAACAGTTTTGCCTCCAACTGAGCTGCTGAGCTTCACCTCAGTAGCAAAGAAAAGATCTCATGTGATGTGCATTGTTTGCTGTGCACTTTCCAAAACATTGAAGTCTTTAGAGGTCAAAGGTGAGTAGGGGAGGAGATGAGTTATGAATCCAAACCATTAGGCCCTGCAGTCACAGGCAGCCTGGCATTCAGCCTTGCTGCTCTCTTGAACTGGTCTCCAGA
>NW_006159800.1:886990-950352 GCF_000334495.1 Tupaia belangeri chinensis | reverse complement strand
ACATGTTAGGTTGTCTATTTGCCACCTTTCCATCTTTTCTTATGAGCACTAATTGCTATAAATATCTCTTTTGACTACTTTTGCCATGTCACATTGATTTGGGAAAATTGTGTACTCATTATCATTTGTTTCCATAATTTTTTTTTATTTCAGACATAATTTCTCCAGTAGCTAAAAAGTCATTCAGAAATAGGTTGTTTAGTTTTTAAGTGTTTGTGTATGTTCAAGAGTGTTTCTTGAAATTAATATTTAGTTTAATTCCATCATGGTCAGAGAAGTTGCTGGATATAGTTTCTATGCCTTTGAATCTGTAAAGGTTTGATTGTGTCCTATCATATGGTCAATCTTTGAATTGGTTCCATGCTTGAGTAAGAAAAATGTACATTTTGTGGTCTTAGGGTGTAAAGCTCTATAGATATCTGTCATGCACATTTGATTTTTAATATCATTTAAGTCCTGTATCTCTTCATTTTTTTGTCTAGAAGATCTGTCTAAAGATGATAATGGAGTGTTGAGATCCCCAATTATAGTCTTGCACCCTTTATCTCCTTTTAGATCCAGCAGTCTTTCCTTCACACATTTAGTTGCTACTGAGTTGACTGAATAAATATTTATAAGCATTATGTCTTCTTGCTGAACTAACCCACTTACTATTCTGTAATATCCTTCTTTGTCTCTTCTTACCGTTTTTGTCTTGAAGTTTATTTTGTCTTAAATTGGTATCACAACTCCAACCTTTTTTGAATTCCATTTGCATATAATATCTTTTTCCAGCCCTTCATTTTTGGTCTATGTATGTCTTTATCCATAAGGTGCATTTCTTGTAGAAAACAGAAAGAAAGTTTCTGGACTTTCATCCACTCAGCCAGTCAGTCTGTGTCCTTTTAATTGGATAATTTAATCTATTAACATTCAATGTTATTATCAAAATTTCCAGACCTGTTCCTATCATTAAATGAGGTATTTTCTTGGTCGTTTTTTGTTCTCTTATAACTGTTCATCTGACTTTTTAGTTTATCTATTATAGCACTCCCTTGAAGAGTTAGTCTGGAGTTCGTAAATTGTTTCAGATTTTTTTGTTTTCCAAGAATGTTTTGATCTCTTTTTTCCATATGAAGGATAATTTTGCTGGGTATAGTATTCTTTGTTGAAATTGTTTTTTCTTTAACCCTTTGACTGTATTTCCCCATTCTTTTTTTTATTTTTCCTGCATTGTTTGCTATGAGAGGTCCCATGTTAGCCTGATGGGATGACCCTTGTAAGTAGCTTGGCATTTCTCTTGCAAATTTTAGTATCTTGCCTTTGTCTGTGGTTTTGGCCAATCTGGCTATGATGTGCTTTGGAGGGGATCATCTTGGCTTTATTCTATTTGGGTTCTTATATATTTCTTGGGTTTCGATATTTGAATGCTTCTCTGGTATACTAATTATCCTGATATTGGGGTGCTTGATTGTATCTATTATTTCTTGCATATTATCCTCATTTTTCTTAGTTGTTTACTCAATCTTTTTGATACTTTTTTCTAGGTTAAAGGTTTTTCTTCTACATTCAAGATTCAATATTCTGTGTGATCTAATCTACTTTTAATAATTTCAAGGGAGGTTTTAATTTCCAGTATCACATTCTTCCTCCCTAACAGTTCTGTTTAATTCTTTTCTAAGGTGTCTATTTCTTCTTTCAACTCATGAAAGGAGTTCCTCATCTCCTGGAGCTTGTTGTCTCTTTTGTGTTGAATCTCAATTAGTTTTGTAACTACAGATATTCTGAATTGCTTATCTGACATGTCCATAACTTTCATTGTGTTGTCTGTGTGTGATGTGGAATTGATGTTTTCCCTTGGGGGAGAGACATGTGTTGGTTGCTCATATTTCTTGTATCTCTGCTAGGGTTCCTAGACATCTGGTGATCTATATGTTCCTTCCTAAATTTTCAAGGTATCTTTGAGCATTCAAAGGTGTGCAGCAATTGAAAATTGGTGATCTCTCTTTTGTTCTGCCTCCCTGTTGCTCACCAACCAGCACCCTGCAATTTTGTCACCAGTCCTGGATGACCCAAGTCCAACCTGTTTCTAAAGAACAGGTTTGCCTCCAACTGAGCTGCTGAGCTTCACCTCAGTAGCAAAGAAAAGATCTCATGTGATGTGCATTGTTTGCTGTGCACTTTCCAAAACATTGAAGTCTTTAGAGGTCAAAGGTGAGTAGGGGAGGAGATGAGTTATGAATCCAAACCATTAGGCCCTGCAGTCACAGGCAGCCTGGCATTCAGCCTTGCTGCTCTCTTGAACTGGTCTCCAGATCTCCAGTATTTTTTTTTTTTACACTACAGGGTTTAACTGTGGCATTGGTCATGTGGAATCCAGTTCCCTTAACTGCCAGACCATGAGCTGACACAAAAACAAGAATATTAAACATTGATGTAATATATCTCAAATTAAGAAAATAAATACATGGAGAAGAAGAGTGAGAAGCCTGTTCTGGTGGCCAAGTCCTCCATCCTGCTGGACGTCAAGCCCTGGGACGACGAGACGGACATGGGCCAGCTGGAGGTCTGTGTGTGCTCCGTGCAGCTGGATGGGTTGGTGTGGGGTGGCTCCCAGCTGGTGCCCGTGGGCTACGACATCCGTAAGCTGCAGATCAGTGTATGGTGGAGGACGACAAGGTGGGCACTGACCTGCTGGAAGAGGAGATCACAAAGTTCGAGGAGTACGTGCAGAGTGTTAACATCGCAGCCTTCAACAAGATCTGACCCGGCCCGCCTGAACCCTGCAGTGATTAAAGACTGGCACTCGCAAAAAAAAAGAAAAAAAGGAATAGAAAAAGAAAATAACCTAGTTGGTAGAGATAAAGGACCTATAAGAGTATTGAATCTCTATATTACAAAGGATAATGAGAGGACAAGGGCAGGGACATGTTTTATAAGCATATCTTAAGTTTCATTACTAAGAAAAATGGAAATTAGCATCAAATCTTATTTTCTGATATTGTAGCTTGTTTTAAAGTGAATAGCTGACTTACAATGTTCCTCAGGCAATTCACTATCACTGATGTCACTAACACAAAAAGTAGAGTTACCAAGATAAGAGCAGCTCAATTCCACAATGACTACTGCCATTAGTGTGTGTCATGGCAGCTTTGTCTGTGAGCCTCAATGGAGAATTGCTCTTTGTACTGTGTGCCCCAGGCCTTTTCCTGTGCACAGTCCACTTTTTCTAACCACTTATAGGTGTTTCTGAGTTTCAACAGATCTGTAACTGTGTATCTTGGAGGTGCCCCTCACAATTCCCAAAGTGGATTTCATAAAATCCATATGATCTGGACTGTATGTTGTATATCTGCAAATGCATTTCTATTGTTTAGAAAGTCAAATTAGAACATTTGAAAGGTGTGATATCAATGAGAAAATAGTGTGATTATATTTAATTAAATTATGCCAGTTTTATAATATAGTGTATGCATGTTCTGTACAATTTCATTCATAGCTTCATAAGGGGTCACATTGAGGAACCTGTCCAGGTACTAATTTACATAGGTTACTCTGAATTAGTTGATCATTTGCAGATAAATTTTAGATTCTTGAGTAAGTAGAGTACATAGATAGGGACCCTTAGTTAATGCATTTAATACCACCTGTGTCTGTATAAAGTGCATCGCTCTATTTCATTGTGTTGCTAATAGCAGAAATATCCGAGTGTGGGTGATTCATAAAAGTAGAGGTTTATTCAGCTCATGGTTGAGAGATCTAAGAACCAGGTGCCACATCTAATGAAGGTTTTTTGCTGTGGTGCAGTGAAGAAAATCAAATGGGATGAGAAGGTCAGAGCTCATGTGTCTATTTCTGTGTCAGTGTTTTCTGTTCTGGTCTCATTCCTTCTGATTATAAACCCACCACTATTCAAGTGAAAGATCCTACCCTGACAACCTTATCCAACTCTAACTACTTCCCAAAGATTCTACTTTTTAAAGAAATTATGTATTTAATGCTTTCATTAGAGAAAGAGAGGCAGACAGGGGTTCACATTAATCTTTTCACAGATACCCAGATTTTCCAGCATTATTTGCTAAAGAGGTTTTCCTTTTCCCACTGGATTGACTGGTACCCTTTGTCAAAAATCAGTTGGCTGTATGTTTTGGGGGTTATTTCCAGGGTCTGTACTCTGTTCCATTGGTATTAATTTCTGTTTTTGTGCCAACACCATGCTCTTTTGATTATCACAGTTTTGTAATATATTTTGGGGCCAGGAAGAGAGATGCCACCCACTCTACTCTTCTTGTACAGGTTGGTTTTGGCAATATATGGTCTTTTATGAATCCAAACAAATTCTATAATTGTCTTTTCTGGATCTGTGAAGAATGTCTCTTCTTATAGAGATTGCATTAAATATATAGATTAATTTGGGTAGCATTGTCATTTTAATAGTATTAATTCTTCCAGCCCAGGAACAAAGGATGTTCTTCCACTTTTTTGTGTCCTTTTTGATTTCTGTTTTAATGTTTTCATAGATTTCCTTATAGAGGTCCTTAACTTCTTTGGTTACTTTTATTCCTAGGTATCATATACTTTTTTGGCTATGGTAAATGGGATTATTTTCTTCAGTTTTGTCTCTGTCTACTTGTTGTTTGTATATAAAAATGCTATAGTTTTTTGTGAGTTAATTTTGTATCCTGCCATTTCACTGTATCCATTTTTTACTTCGAGAATTATTTTCATGGATACTATTGGTTCTTCTTTGTATACAGTCATGTCATCTGCAAACAGAGATAATTTCAACTTTCTTTCTGTTTTGGAATGCCTTTTATTTCATTCTCTTCTCTGATAATTTTGGGTAGGACTTCCAGTACTGTATTGAATTGGAGTGAAGAGAATGGGAAGCCTTGTCTTGTACCAGTTTATAGTGGAAAAGCTTTTAGCTTTTCCCCATTCAGTATAATGTTAGATATAAGTTTTTCATAGATGGCTTTTATTATGCTGAGAAATGATCCTTCTATGTCAATTTTACTGAGAGTCTTTAATCATGAAGGGGTGTTGTATTTTGTCAAATGCTTTTTCCACGTCAATTGAAATGATCATATGGTTTTTATCTTTCTTTCTGTTAATATGGTGTATTATATTTATGGTTTTGTGTATGTTGAACCACCCTTGAATCCCCGTAATAAGGCCTACTTGGTTGTGATGAATAACTCTTTTTATATGCTGTTGAATATGGTTAGCAAGTATCCTGTTGAGAATTTTTGCTTCTATATTCTATATTCTTTTTTTATGAGAGATTTTTGCTATAGGGCATGTGCGCTTGCCAGACAAACAGAGAGAGACATAGAGACAGAAAGCGAGAAATCACCCCCCGGGGGGGATGGTCACACTACAATCCCTTCTCCTCCATTCTCCTCTTGGGATTTTGGGCACGCACACACACACGCCCGGCATGAGTTTTAAGCCACCGTGTCCAGGACACGAACCACAGTCGACTACATGAGAGTCCAGTGATATAGCCATTATGCTAACTGCTGGTTCCCTATTCCTTTTTTGTCGTATCCTTATCCATTTGGGAAATGAGAGTGATGGAGACTTAATAGAATGAATTTGGAAGGATTCCTTCATTTGGATCTCTAGAAACAGTTTAAGTAGAATGGGGGTTACCTCTTCTTTAAAAATTTTGTAGAACTCAGAAGTGAAGCCATCGGGACCTGAACTTTTCCTTGTTGAGAGGTTATTTATGATTGGTTCAATCTTATTGCTTGTTACAGTTCCATTCAGACTTTTAATGTCCTCCTGAGTCAACCTTGGTAGATTATATGTGTCCAGGAATTTGTCCATCTCATCCAACTTTTCTTGTTTGTTGGCGTATAGCTCAAGTGTACCTAAAATCCCAAAGGAGGAATAAACGGAGGTTAGGGGATTGCGGTACCACCATTTCCTGGGCGGGGGGGTTGTTTTCTTGTTTCCCCTTTGTCATACTAGTGAGCACATGTGTTCTCTGAAAAACAATATCACTATATATATATATAGTGACTCAATATAGAGAATTAAAGGAAAGGATTTGGTTAAGATGTTTCCCACTAATATATCAGATATCATGTAATTTCAAGATAAATATCTCAAATCTGTCTTATCAAATTCTAGTTGCACTCATATTTACACTATTACAATTATCAAAGTTTCTTTAGATTCATCAAAGATTCATTCTACCTCCCACAGATATGAAATTAATTTACAGTAAGAATATGAAAAAAATCTGTTCCTCTTTCTTATGAATTAGATTCATGTTAAAATTGGTTTTTAACATGAGAAAGTATTGCTTTTCTATCTGATATCAAGTTTAAAAATTAGGTTTGTTTACATATGATTTTATTATTACATGTATTCAAATAAATTTTGAATCCATGAATTCATAACTTTTCAGAAATACCCCAAATTTCCCCCTCATCATCATCTTCCACAGCATACAAACTTCAAAGTTACCAGCATCTTCTAGGAGCAGAAATGTAGGTTGGTTAATGTGGGAATTGGCCAATCATATTTGGAGAGGGACAACATTCTGAGGAGTGAAAGAATTCATGAAAATTTCAGAATGATATAGACTTATACTGATGCCTGATAAATTAAAGTTAGAATATTATAAAGTTAATTAAAAATTCTAGTCTGTGAGCCCATCAGATGGCATAGTGGTTATGTCACTGAATTCCCACATTGTTGATCATGGTTTGAGTCCCAAACCTGGATACTTGAAATTCATGTTGGGTGTGTGTGTCTGTGTGTGTGAGTGTGTGCCCGTGTGCTCAAAATCCTGAGAGAAGAATGGAGGAGAAGGGATCGCAATGTGGCTATCTTTCCTGGGAGTGATTTCTTACTTTCTGTCTCTCTGTCTGTCTCTCTGGCAAATGCATGTGCCCTATCATGAAATTCTCTCTAACAACAACAACAAAAAAATTCTAGTCTGAGTAATTTTTAAAATAATTATCTAAAATTTAAATATTAAGAAATATTTTATTTTTTTTATCATTTCTGGGACAAGTTTCTTTATATGTAGGCTGCTTCTAGAAAATTACACTGAAGAGGGACCAGCAGTTGCCATAATGGCTATGTGGCTGGACTCCCATATAGTCGACCACAGTTTGCGTCCTGGACCCAGTGGCTTAAACTCATGCTGGACGTGCATGTGTGTGCCCAGGATCCCGAGAGGAGAGTGGAGGAGAAGAAATTGCGGCATGGCCATCCCTCCTGGGGGGGTGATTTATCGCTTTCTGTCTGTCTTTCAGAGTGCATGCACCTGATAGCTAAAAAACCTCTCAAAAAAAAAAAAAGAAAGAAAGAAAGAAAGAAAGAAGATGACAATAAAGTGTGGGGAGATAACCTATGGATAAAAAAATAAATTATATATCCACAGTTATTATTACTAAAAAGTAAGTTAGGTATATCCAACTTAGTAATATCAAATGGTGTATAAAATCATTTCTGAAGGTACTGATATAAATAGATGAAGATTTTCCATTCAAAGATGGCTTTATCAGTTTGTTTTGCTAAATAATAAATATATTAAGTCACTTAAATGGTTATTTGGGTAGCATATATTCCATTGTTAAATATTTATTTTAGTGTCATACTAGGCATAATCTTAGAATGGTCACTTAAAAGTTTTTTTTTATCATCATGATAATGACAACAATACATTTTTTTTTTTGGAGAGGTTTTTGCTATAGGGCGAGTGAACTCCCCAGACAGACAGAGAGAGACATAGAGACAGAAAGCAAGAAATCACCCCTCAGGGAGGATAGTCACGCCACACAATCCCTTCTCCTCCATTCTCCTCTCGGGATCTTGGGCACGCACGCACACGTGCCCAGCGTAAGTTTTAAGCCATCGGGTCTGGGACGCGAACCGCGGTTGACTACGTAGGAGTCTAGCGACATAGCCATTATGCTAACTGCTGGTTCCCACAACAATAAATTTTTATTAATTAATCATTTATCCTATCAACCAATATTTTTTGAGTTGCTACTAGATGCTAAACAATTTACTGGGTATAGTGGCAGTAATAACAGCTAAAAAGAAATTCTCCATTCTCATAGAGATTAAATTCTAGAGGAGAAATCAGAAAGCAAAGTGAATATTTATAATATCGGTAGTATGTGTTAAGGAGAGAAAGAAGGGAAAAGTGATACAAAACATGAGAGAAATGCAAATAAAATGTTAGAGTGGTTAAGGAATGTCTCATTTTTATTTAATTTGCTAGAGAATGCATATACTTGCTAGAGACAGACAGAGAGAGATAATGCTCCCCCGCACCTCCATGGAGCATGGCCACACTGCATTCCCTTCACCTCCATCTCTCCCTCCTTTGGGGATTTTGGACATGCATGCTTCTATGCTCTGTGTATTTCTCAAATCACTAAGTCCAGGACTTAAATCATGCAGTTGACATGTGGGATTCAATCTCTTTAATCTAATCACCACCTCAACAGTTGGCCCGGGATGTCTCACTTTGAAGGTGACTTTGGAAAATGGGCAGAGGGAAGTAAGACCGAGACATGATGCTGTGGGTAGTGAGACAGATGCATTCCTAGGAAAGGGAGAGCAAATAAAACAATCAACGAAGGAGCTTGAGGAATCTAGCGTGCCTAGCATGGAGTAAGTTAGCAAGGAGACGTGAGTGATTAACTCAGAGAGGAAATGGAATGTAGGAAGACAGGAGGGTGTGCCAAATGTGACACTGGTCTCTATCAGGTTATAAGTTTTGATTCCATGAGGGAAGAGAAATCACTGATAATTTTGAGTAAAGAAGCAACATGACTGGTTTGTTTTGTATAAAGCTAGGTCTGGATGTTGTGTAGAAAACAGACTTATGAAAAGCGTAAGTGAACAGTGAGACAATAAAAGGCAGATAGGGGTTTACTACAAATGAGGAATAAGAAATAGTGGCTTGGACCTCTGACAGCAGTGGAAGGTGCAGTCTATACATATGTAGACAGCAAATTTGACAAAAATTATGTATAGTTTGGTGGTGGAGAGTGAGAAAAAGATGAATCAAGATCAACTATCTCTCTTGAGCATAAAGTTGAGTTGCCATTAAGTGACTTGCAAAACAATGTAGGAAGGGTAGATTTGGAAGGGGGCTGGAGTATATCAAGACTTCAGTTTCAGACACGTAAGTTACTGAGTAGAAATTTGCATAGAGAGTGTGTAAGTCAAGGTTTAAGTCTGAACTAGAGTTACAAATCTGGTTGTTTTGAACATGTAGATTGCATTTAAAGTCATAAACTTACCAAGAAATGAATTGCATAGAAGTAGGAGAAAGATGCAGGACTGAGTCTTGAATTCTAACATTTACATGATCTGAGATGAGGAAAAACTGCCAAGGTGCAAAAAGTGTTGGAGGTGGGAGGGATGAGCATATTATCGTACACTGGAAATCAAGTAAAGAGAGTGTTTGAGGCTAAAAGAACAGTGAATAATGTCAAATTTAGCAGTGTGGATTTTGAGAGGAAAAGTTTTGGTGAAGTTCTGGGGATGACTATGCCTGGGTACTAGTCAGTAGAGAGTGAACAAGCAAATTTGGAGGTAGTCTATATGAACATGACCTTGAAAAACTTTGCTGAAGAGAAATAGAGAAATGAGTAATAAGTGGAATGAGTGAAATATAAGATTATTTTTTAAAGATGGAAGCAATAAAAATGTGTTTCTATGTCTAGCAACAATGCTGTTATTTTGATATATGTAAATAAAATGACCCTGATTGTCCTGTTACCAGTTTAACAATCTCCATTATTAGCAACAGTCATAAATGATGTCTGACGCCTCGTCCCATTTTAGCTTTTACATCAAATCATTTACATTTCATCGGGCTTCTGAATTTCAGGATCCCAAGATACATGCTACTCAAATTTTAATTAACAATTAAATTTTTGCATACTACAAATTTTAAAAGAAGTTTTTTTTATGATGAATAGGCGTTAAAAATTAATATGAATCTGCCACTTGGATATGAGTACAAAGCTTGTGCTTCCTCAAGTGTTATGATCAAATATTCTTCTAAAATAATCTGGGAGGTTATTCTTAGAGTGGTGTGCATATATTCACATAAAATTGGGCATGGCTGGGCATAATGGAAGAAGTTAATGAAAGGAAAATTTAAGATGGGAATTAGGAGGAAAAGATTTTAATGAGAACTAGTGAGTGGTGAAGTCATGTCCCAAGAGAAAGTTAGACAACTCCATATTTTATGTATGTTATGCAGACTGTGAATGAGTAAGTGGTTTTTGGAGGGACAAACCTTTTTGCTGGCCCCAGAAAGCAGACCACACTGATTCGATTAATGAATTTACATGTTTGCTTTTAAAATAATGTTTTGCAACTTATCGTGGGGTGATAATAGTATTTTATGTGTGCATACTATACATGATAGAAAAGAATAGTAAGTACATCCTGGACATGTATCATTACCTGTTTTATACTATAGATTAAACCATTTGAAATCCTCTTTGCAGAAAGTCAAAAATGGTGGAATATTCACAATTTCTTATTGTATATCCAAGAAATTTACTAAGTAGCATAGAAAAGCAATACCAATTGACAAGGGGACTTTAAAAACTTTATGAAAAATGAAATTAAAATATAGATTTATTTTGCTGCAAAAAATGATTCTTTGGAATGTGCGTTTTTCATAAACGTTCTGAAGACTTCATATGCATATGTGTGTGTTTGTGTGTGCAGTTCTTTCACTAAATGGGCATGTGAATCAACTTGTAGGTTTTTTTTAAACATTGTTTAGGTTTCTAGGTTCTCTGGTGCCCATCAAAAGAGGCTTTGACACTCTCTTTTCCTCTGCCTTTTTATTCTTTTTTCTTTTAGATAGTTTCTCCGGGTGATTCTCCTGCTTCGGCTTACCAGCTGGAATCAGCAGTAAGCCCCACCAAGCTCAGCTCCTTTGTAGACATGGTCTAGGTAGGTTGCCCAGACCAGTCTTAAGCTCATTTTCCTCCCGCCTGAGTATCTCTGGTCCCTGGGATCCCTGGCACATGTCCTTGTGCCTCAGCTTTATATTGGACTGGAAATCAAATCCAGGCCTCTTTTGTGGCCCCAGTCTGTGAAACAGAACATCTTACCAGCACAAGTCACTATTGTGGCCCCAGTCTGTGAAACAGAACATCTTAGCAGGACAAGCCACTACACCGCAGCCAGGCCTTGAGCTTCTCTCTGGGTGTTTGAACTGACTTCATCTCATTACAATTGCTTTTTCTTTATGCTCTAATGCTCTAAGAAGGTTGCTGACACTGCTCTTTTCTAAAAAGCTTGAATGTCCTACCTCAACAAAGACACTTCCATGAAAGGAGTTTTTTTTTGTTTTTCTACTTACAATATCTAATTTATTAGTTACTCATGCTTATTTAAAAATAATGTTACATATAATACATTACTACAAAATATTATTTTTCCCCATTCTCTCATTTTAAGTAACAATTTTATTCACTCTACATGCATCGTGGACATCAATGTCTTCATGACATCTAGAGCTATTTCCTTGAGGTGGCATCTCCTTCGCTTGTGTCTAAGTTGTTTGAGAGGCAGCTCTTGCAAAGTATACACACACACCTGACACTCTCGTTGGCAATTCCTACCCAAGTCACCATATTAGGACAACCTTCCTCCCCCTCCATTTATCACATAAGCCACACTAGCCCACCACAGCCTCCAACAATGCACATTTTGTGTGATTATATATTTTTTCTTTTGGAAGGTGGCTTTATATTCCATGATGTCAAAGTAAAAAACTGGTGAACTTGACTGCAGAATACTTTTTCTCCTGTCCAAATAATATTTTATGTGGTTATGATCTATGAATTTATAGAATCCTTCTTAAACATACATATGAGTGTGTATGTGTGTATATATACACACTAGGGAATCCAAATAGAATAAGCTTGGATAAAAATTTGTTTCTTTTTTATCTTTTTACTTTTCATGTTTTTTTTTAAATTTATTTTTAAGGGCACATATTTTTTTTAAATAAATGTTCAATTTCTTTTTTGTATTATTTTTAAAACATCTTCAGGGGCTGGGAAGTGGCGTGGTGATTGGGAGCACTGGACTCCCACATGGCCAGCCATTGTTTGGGTCTTGGACCTGGTGGGTTGCTTTCTTTCTTTCTCTCTTTCTCCCTCTCTGGTCAAATTTAAATAAATAAATAAATGGAAAAATAAGGTAAATAATTATTTTTAAAAATCTTCGGTAGATTGTCATCCTAATTCTTCTAGATTTTTGGCTAAAGGTTCAGTTTTTTGTTCTTAGAAAGAGAGTAGGGGCACATTTCCTTACCATTAATTTATTTCAAATCATCCATTAAGTACCTGCTATGTAGTACGTAGGCCTATTCCACTTGTACAGTGTATTCAGTCTACAAAGAAAGAGCTAACACAAACCCTGGTCTGCAGAAACAAGTCTTCATTGGGGAAAATAAGTGAAAACCATTCATACGTGCATGGAGAAAAATTTTCTTAAAATTATTTCTATCAATGAAGCAGAATAATAGAAAATTTCTAATAAAAATTTTAGTTAGACCTTGTTAGCCTTCAGTAGTTCCAGAAGCAATTAAAAAAAAATCAATAGATAATAAATATTGATACAAAGATTATTTCCAGCCACTTTTTAACCTAATAAATGTAATATTATACAATCAGGCCTATTTTCATATGAGCTTAACTCCATAAGAAGTATATGGAGGAACAGTGAATTTCCCCAAAATATTGTTCTTTTCTTTATCTCTGCTTTCTGGGAAGATAGAAGTAAAAAGATCTGTAGTTACCAAGGCATTGGAAATCTAGGACTCTGAATACATATGGATCTCTTGTGTCATCTTTAGTTCGACTCTATTTCTCTCTAGAATGGCAATGCTTTATCAAAGGTGAATTTTCTCCACATTGCCTTGGATTGAAGGTCAGTCCGTGATCTTCTACAAACCATTTCACTTCTCTGAGGTTCAGATACTTGTCTCTAACCTGAAAATATTGATAGCCAACTCCGATCACTGGTAGGGGGATTAAATTACATAATGCAGGGATGAGCAATTGGTATAGTGTTTACATCACTGAACTGCTGCATAATTGACAGCCGTTCAAATCTCATACAGAGTAGCTTGAAACTCACACCAGGCATATGTCCATGCATGCACAAGATATTACACATGCACACTCGCCCAGCGTGAGTTTAAGCCACTGGGTCCAGGACTCGAACCACAGTCGACTACATGGGAGTCCAGCGACATTGCCATTACACTAACTGCTGGTCCTGGATCCATACTGTTAATTTGACCACAGAACCAATTTAGTCTTCTTCATTTATGTAAATTCATTTGTGTGTGTGTTTACACATGAGAATTTGATAGCCCTATGTAATGTATAAATTGTTCGTACCATCTCTAAAATAAGGATAAGAAAATTTTCCATTGTCCTAAAGCAATTTTGTCATGCTACCTTTTTATGTCTGTACCATCCTCCTTTAACACTCTACACCCATACCTTGCCTGTGCTTTGGAAACTCCTAAAATAGTCACAATTTCCATAGTTTTCTCATTTGGAGGATGTTATACAAATAGACCATATAGCCCATATTTATTTGCCTTTGCTTTTCAATCACTCTGTAATCATCCACCTCCTTCACCATCAAAGAGTACTTTCTGTTAGAGTTTAATATATAAATGGAAAGAATGAATGCCTTTACTTCATTTTGAAGATATATATATTTTTTTTTTGGAGAGGTTTTTGCTATAGGACACGTGGGCTTGCCAGAAAGACAGAGAGAGACAGAGAGTCAGAAATTACCCTCCAGGGGGATGGCCATGCCACAATCCCTTCTCCTCCATTCTCCTCTCGGGATCTTGGGCATGCACGCACATGCGCCCAGCATGAGCTTAAGCCACTGGGTCCAGGACTTAAACCACAGTCAGCTTCATGGGAGTCCAGTGACATAACCGTTATGACAACTACTGCTCCCCATTTTAAAACCTTTTAAATCATCTTGTGGGCAATGAAAATCTACTGGTCATTTTCAAGCCTCAGGGGTAACATAAAGTTTCATTTTGAGTTCCTTCTGTCAGAGAGTCACTTACTCTCAGTTCTCATTTTCTGTTACAAATTGTCACAAATTTAGAGGCCTACATCAACAAACATTTATACAATCTCTCATGGGCCAAAAGCCCAGTCCAGGCATAACATGGGTTCCAGAGTTAGACCATTCTGGCTCATTCAGAATAAAGTCACTTCCAACTAGAACTTAGATCTCACTTCTTTACTGGCTTTTGGTCTGAGATTGATCTTAACTTGTGAATGCAACCTACATCTCTTGGCTCTTGGTCATCTTCAGAGCCAGCAATGGTATATGCATTCTTTTCCTTTATCTATCTTTTATCTTCCTTCTTTCTCTCTTTCTTTTTCTTTCTTTCTTCTTTCTTGTTTTATTTCTCTGCTCTTTTGCCTCTACTTTTAAGGGTTTCTGTGTACTTGACCCTGGTTTCAGTCTTGGACTCAGTGGCTTAAAACTCAGGCTGAGCATGTGTGTGTGCATGCCCCAAATCTTCAGGGGAAAATTGAGGAGGAGGAATTGCGACATGGCTGTCCCCTTCAGGGGATGATTTCTCACTTTCTGTCTCTCTGGTCAGCACACATGCCCTAAACCAAAAATACCCCCTCCCCCTAGCAAAAAGTCTGCTTTTCAAAAAAGAAAAAGAAAATAAAAAGTCTTCTCAAAATTATGCTGGTAAGACTCTTGTTTTTGTTGTTGCAGTAGAACTGAATACCAAAATTTGGTTATATGCTCTCTCATATACAATAACCAATGAAAGTTGTGGCTTCATTGTGCTTCTAGCCCTACAGTAGGAAAGCCTAAATATTTAATGGACAGGAAATATTAGTTTGACAGTGACCCAAGGAAGGATCCAAATCCAAGCACGGCTACTGTTTAGTGGAACCAGATATTCAAAATCATCCACTAGGAGTGGCATGCAGACAGATAGCATAAATGGACCAAAATTTACCAAAAGTTGGTAGTTTTTCTGAGGTAAATACTATTGAGGAATATATTATATTGTTCCTGGTGGCTGTATCTTTGGAATACCACTTTATGAAGAAATGTAGTTCATGCAGGCACTCTCCACAGCCAGGAACAACCCTGTAGAAACTTGTCTCTGTGGGTTGGAAACCAAAATTACATTTTCTGGAGTTAAATAGAAACATTCTTCTCTCTGATCAAATTTTAATGAAACAATTCAGAAGAAAACCATCATCTTACTTCAAAAATTGTTTTTACTGAAAATATAATAAATTCTAGCCTTCAGGCACAATCATAGCATCTCCGTTTGGGTCTTCATTGCCTGCTGAATCAAATTGATGAAGATCTACACTGCAATATTGGCCATGACTCCAAGGTCAGTTTAATGTTCACTGGGCACTGATTAAAATGCAATTCATATGATCTCTTTTAATCAATATAATGATATAAATTTTGGAATATAGCCCAAATTTACTTTTTAATCTTGACTATTTGTCTTCCATAATTTCCAACTTTCATTTTCTATTTTTTATTTCAACCATAATTTAATTCTCCAAGACATTGGGAATCTAGTTAGAACTACAGAGCACAAAACCAGAAAGCAGTTCAGAAATTAACTAGGCCAAGCCATTTACTGTGCAGACAAAAAAGAATATGAGTTCCAGAAAGGGTGTTTCATTAACCACTAGTATCTGGAAGCCCACCAGGGACAGAAGTATGGTCAGCATACAGTCCTCAGGTGATTCTAAGAATTATACTGCTTTACTTTATACAAAAGACAAAATCAACAAAATCATGGAACACTGAAAAATACACTCTCCAAAATTAAAAATTTCCCAGTTGGTACTTCAGAAATAATCATTTTTATATTATATGGACATTATTTTAGTTGTAACTCTTTATGTATCAATTATGCCTATGTTCTTCTTCAAAAGAATCAATTGTAAGGGGTCAGGCAGTTACACACAGGTAAAATACAAGAACACAAAGGAACATGAGTGCCTGGTTGAAGCTGGGATGGATTATGGCATGAAAATCCTGCTGTAGTGTTCTTTCTCTTTTTCTCCAACTCTCTCTCACTCATGGATGAAAAAAATAAGTAAACTTTAAGAAAGGTATAAATTGTGACTGTTCTGACTCTCCTTTGTGTTTTGTACCTTAACTAAGGCTAAGGTTATAATATTAATTATATCACTACTATTTCTAGCTTTTTCTGTCTTGGTCTATACCATCACTGTTTTTATTGTTACTTTTTTCTCAGTGATATTAAATCTCAGACTCTCTGTTCTACATTCCAATCACCATGTCTTCTTCCATTCTGTGTCCCCTCCTGGAATTCTCTCCCAGCTAAGCTGGGTGAAGCCAGAGCTAGGTCAAATGTGCTATTGCTGCATGATTTGGTCTCAAGGTCTGTATTTCCTTAGGAATTCCATCACGTTCAGGGATAGTGTTTCCATTTCTTTTGGAATTTGGCCTGCTCAAAAATCCTAAATTTCATATACTTGTAAAAACAAAATGGTATTTGTTTTTTATATTTTATCTCCTTCATAGATGGTCTTCATTTTCAGACGTAAGTAAATGTAATAGTGCCTTTCTGAAGCTTACTATTATGGCAGCACAAGATAACCTGGGATTGCTCTTAAAGCATCTGCTTGCAAGTAGAATAAAACTTTCTGACAATAACTCATGACCATAGAAAGACATATGACCAAGATCAGTGGTAACAATTTAGGAAGTTAAAATTGATCCTTGGAAAGGAACAAAGAACATTTGGGATTTGTACAATACAACTTAAAATTGTTCATTTTCTTGTTCACAAATATTCACTATACATTTACATTTTACTGACCTACCTCATCCAAAGGGGGGGAAAAAAAAAAAAAAAAAACTTCCAACAATATCATCTAGTCAGACGCAAAGCCCAGGGTCTCCTGATGTTGCTTGGATATAATTTCTAGTTTTATATCCCTGTAACCGAACTTGCTACATGTCCAGCCAGTGACTAAATAAAGCTTCGGACGCAAAAGGCCAATACTCAACAGGCAGGTAATGGTAAAAAGGAAAGGAAACTATTTAGGAAATTGATAACTTGGAAAGAGGATGAGCTCATTTTCAACTGCCATCTCTGAAGTCACAGACTGGTACAGAGGCTTTTAAAGAGAAGAATATAAGAGAAATGGGAAAGGTAGGGGTAGCAGGTGTTACATGCTTTTCTGTACCGTCACATAGAAACTTACTGGCCCCAGAGCTGTTCTGCACAGGGTCACTCTGCCCTCAAGACCAAGGTCTCCTTTCTCTTTGTTTTGTTTTCTTCTTTTTAAAAAAAGAACTGTTTTAATTAACTTTACTTATTATTATTATTATTATTATTATTTTCCAGTTTGATAAGAAAGAGAGAGAAAGTGAGAAACCAAGCTACCTGGTCCAGGACTTGAGCTGCGGTTGACCATGTGGGAGTCCAGCGCTTTTAACTGTCATGCCAGCTGGTGACCCCTTCTTTGTTTTCTTAACTCTCTAGCTATGGGTTCCAAGGCCAGCACTTGCAAAAACTCAAAAACACTATAATTACATTTTATTACTGCAAGCTAAACAGTAAAACAAATTCAGTTATCAAAAGGGAAGCAAACCACCTTTAAGAGCCAGCCTATCATGTTACCTTTAATATAGAGTTATGTTAGTTCCTTCTCTTAGCTTAGCTACATCTATACTCATCCAGCACATAGAAAGATGAAATGGGAATTGTGGAATTATATTCACCATGTTTATTGTAAATATAAAAAAAATCAAATCATGAGGATGTCACCGATCTGTAGTACGTATAAAGTCATGAAAGGGAGATACTGAGAGGATATGAGAAATAGTTGTTTATTTTTTGGGGGGAAGGGAGGATTTTGCTATAGGATATGTGCACTCGCCAGAAAGACAGAGAGAGACAGAGAGACAGAAAGCAAGAAATCATCCCCCAGGGGGAATGGCTACGCCCCAAAAGAAATCATCCCCCAGGGGGAATGGCTACGCCTCAAACCCTTCTCATCCATTCTCCTCTCAAGATCTTGGACACTCACGCACAATGTGAGTTTAAGCCACCGGGTCCGAGACTTGAACTGTGGTCGAGTAGATGGGAGTCCAGTAACGTAGCCATTACGCCAACTGCTGGTCCTGAGAGACAGATCTTATCTCTTCATTAAGTCTCCCCTGACATTGTACTTCATGGCTCTGCTCTTTCAGAGGTACTTCCTTTTCTGTTATACCTCTTGTCCACATCTGAAGAGACATTGAAGAACAGAAGGATAAAGAAATCTCTTAGACCACTGCTTGCCCATAGAAAACTGGTGACCTAGCAGTGAATTTATGTCTTGAACTGTTACTATAACTATTAATTCATAATTGGTCTCTTCCCTACTTGATTCCTTTCAATCAGTTCCTTATGACACCGTTTAACTGACAACTTGTCAGTTGTACTTCTCACTCTAGGGTTAGGTATAGACACACTGAACTTGTCCGGGTTCTCTGGGAGACCCAAACTTGGTTGTTTTTTTCCCTCTAATGTTTTTTCACAGTTTAATGAATTCAGACATTTTAACAAAGGTTGCAATTGCCATGTAATTGATTTAATTCCATACAAAAAAAAAAAAAAACAGATTTTAATAATGCTTTGTTGATGAGCATGGCAGTTAAGGTACTGGATCCCACATGACTGACTACAGTTTGAATCCCAGACCAGGTGGCTTGAAAGTCATGTTGGTCATGCCCAAAATCCCAAGAGAAGAATGGAGGAGAAGGGATTGCAAAGTGGCCATCCCTCCTGAAGTGTAATTTCTCCCTTTCTCTCTTTCTCTCTGTCTCTCTTTCTGGTAAGTACACATTCTATGGCAAAAAAAGAAAGAAAAATAAAAAGAAATGTAAAAATAAATAAAAATCCAAACAATGCCAAAAATAATAATAATACATGCTTTGTTGCTTAAAGGACTTCCTGGTTTTATTTTTTTTACCAATTTTAGGTGAAAATTGGTCTCATTTTTCAACTCTACAAGTCCATATTTGTTTCCCCTCTAATTCCTGCTTAATTATGTACCAGTTTTTTTCCTTTCTTTTTTCTCTTTTTAGTTCTTTACTTTTTTAGGAATGGTATTAGATGTAGGTAATATCACCTAAGTCATGCCAGTAATTTCCACAACTCTTCACCAGAAATCACAAATATTCAGTATATTTAATAGTTCCCACAGTGAGATTAGTAATACCAAACATTCTGTCACTGCATAATATGAGTCATCTGATTTCTAGTCTACATTAATAACTTTTTCAGCATGCATTACCTGATCTTGAAGCAAGAGTTACATATTTTACCTTTGTTGTCACCATGAAACCTGACTTCTGGTACCAGTTTCTACATTGGCTTCACTAGTTTGTCAAAGTAACAGAACACAACATAACAAAATAGTGACTTATAAAAATGCTTGTTTCCTTCTTAAATAACATTTCCATCATGGCTTAGCTGTATATATTCTTCATTCTGGGATATAAACTATAGAACTGTCCCAACATGGAAAAGAGTAATATGGTAACAGAGGAAATAAGCAATGCTATGTCTACGCCATGAAACTTAAAGTTTCTGCTTAGATGTACTATATGTTACTTCTATTTGTATTTATTAGTTAAAGAAAAAAATGCATGCCCGAGTAAGATTTAAGCAAGGTGAGGAAATATAAACCTATCATGTGGGAATGCCACTCATGTAAACACACACACACACACACACACACGCTCATTAAAGGTATGAAGATAATCAAAATTTACATGATCTGTGGTCAGAATCCACATGAATTCCAAATACATGAGATAGAAAATGATGTATAAGCTGTATGCACAGAGTAGAATTTCTCTAACAATGATAAGTATGGCCTTGATTTATATTTTGAAATATTCTTACTCCCTACCATGTCTGAGAAGGGGAATTATTGCATTTGCTCTTGCACCTGTTTCTTTCCTGAAATGCTGACAAACATTTTGCGTTACTAGTGACACGTAGTGTGGTGGTCTACTTGCTGCTAAGTGAGCACTGATACTCATGGTCACATGTCTTACTACAAACAGTTCTGTGACTCAGGTTGTATAGTGAAAGAAGCTTGCTAAGAACCCTTTCAGGGAGAGTTTTAAACAAGGCAATCTGTATGTTTCTTGCCAGTGTTATACCTAAAAATAAAAATGCTTAAAGTAAAGAATGAGGAAATATATCAGATGAAGTTGAACAACAAAATTCTTCAAAAAGTAATGAAATTGTTCATAGCAGATAGTAGAATTCTTAAGGCATTGAAAGTGGTTCATTTTATACTGATAAAAGGTAGAAATGACAAAGAAAATATAATTCATAAGTCTTTTGTGTCAAATAACATAGTACTAAAATTTGTAAGTAAAAATTTTGTGGAGAAGCAAGGAGAAATCTACAAGATTGCCACACAGTAGAATATCTAAAACGAAACATTTAGTTTGTGACAAAACAAAAAGAAAAGTCAAATGTTCACAGAGCATTTTAATAATATAAATGGTATTAAATGTTATATCTTACTAACAAAACTTTATATTTTTAAGGTGTCTATAGAATTTTTAGTGCAATTTTTTCTTCAAGCAAATGTTTCAAAAAACAGAAATAATACAGGGCATATTTTATTTCCATTTCTATCTTTAAACTATACCTAATTTCCCAACACTGCTATCTACCTCCATTCCAAACATCTTGCTCTGAATTGTCATCATCTGTGCCCAGGATTACCATACAGGGCATAAACTGCTTTCTTGGCTCAACTGTGCAAGCCGTAGAGCAGCCCTGTGCATGCTGGAGCCACATGGCAAGGACTCGGGTTCTGATCTTGGGTCAGCCTAAATTCACCGGTAGTGCTGTGTGGATGCCTTTAATTCTGCTGACTAGAAGGCTCAGGGGAGGGTCATCTCTTGGCATGACCTATTGCAAAACCAATTTCTATCTCTCTCATTAGAAAAACAAAAAGACTTCAAAACAAAAAAAAACATTTTTGGTTTCTACTTTTACCTCCTATGTGTATATTCCCAAATCAGTAGACAAGACAAGCCTTTAAAAAAAAAATCAGATAATTGTATCTTTACACAAAAATTCCTGATATTACTCCCTGTTTCAGAGTAAAAGTGAGTGTGCTACTATGGTGGCTTGCAGGCCTTACAGGGGCTATGTCTATTTTTTATCTGATCCACTCTCCTGTGATTCTTCCTCTTGCTCAGTTGTCTCCAATAACGGCCTTCTGCGTAGTCCTCCATACCAGCCTTGAGGTCTGTGTTCTGCTGTTCCCTCTTCCTGACACATTTTTCTGCCATCTGCTTAGACAATTATCTTCCTCTCCTGTCCTCCCCCACCACCACCTTCTTCCTTCTCTTCTTCCTTTCTTCCTTCCTTCCTAAACTTCAACTTCTCAATGAAGGTCCTAATAACCTCTCTATTAATGCAAGCAGCAGCCCAACATGTAGAGATCCCTTTATCTGTTTTCTCTTTCCTTCTGTATGGAAACTATCTCTAACACAATTTACCATTTATTTGTTATTTTATTGTCTGCCCTTTGCTGTTAGAATGCATGCTTTATTCAGATACATATATTTACTTATTTTTAAAGGACTACAGAATAACTGAATATTCAATAATGTACTACTTAACAAAATAGAAAGTGATATAAGATATACCATATGTTACAGGTAATATGCTACATATATATGTGCAATATGGAAAATTTAGTCTTAAATGCTTATACTAGTCTTGTAGAATTATTTAATTTTATTATTATTGTTTAAATTTTTTATAGTCACCAGAAAGAGACAGAGAGAGAAAGAGGAGAATGTGAGAAACCAAGTTGCCAGGTGTAGGACTCAAACCACGGTGAGCCATGTGGGCCTCAATCACCACACCACATGCTGACCATACTTATGCTATTTTAAAAGAACAAGAATTAAACAATATTCATTCTAAATTTAGATAATAAAAAGAAATATCTATAAAACAAATATATAGTCATAAAAGTATCAGTAGATTTATCTTTTTGATTTTTTAGAGAGATTATTTTTGCTATGGGCCATGTGCACTCACCAGAAAGAGAGAGAGAGAGACAGAGAGAGATAAACTGAAAAATCACCCCCCAGGGGGGATAGCCACATGCAATCCTTTCTCCTACATTTTTCTCTCAGGATTTTGGGCAAATACAGGTAGGAATTTGGAGCCTCTGGTTCTGGAACTCTAACTGCTGTGGACCATTTGGGAGTCTAGCACCTCTACCACTACAGCACCTGCTGGCCCTAGTAGTTAAATCTTGAAGTCTCACATATATGTGCCCTTGAAGACCATTTGGGTATTGCGACAAATAGAAGGCACTACTGGGGAGTACTTATATCAGTTACTTAAAAATTATTTCTAACAGAATGAAGGAAAACAAGCTTGATCAAGTATTAATTATGATTATCTCATATATTCAAAATTTTCTACTTAAAACTTTAAGTAATTTTTTTTTTTTTTTTGGAGAGGTTTTCGCTATAGGGCACGTGCGCTCGCCAGACAGACAGAGAGAGAGACATAGTGACAGAAAGCGAGAAATCATCCCCCGGGGGGATGGTCACGCCACAATCTCTTCTCCTCCATTCTCCTCTTGAGATCTTGGGCACGCATGCACACGCGCCCGGCGTGAGTTTCAAGCCACCGTGTCCGGGACGTGAACCACGGTTGACTACGTGAGAGTCCAGCGACATAGTCATTATGCTAACTGCTGGTTCCCAAAACTTTAAGTCATTTTTTATGTTATTGTAACATTTTATAAACATTTCTATAATCTGTGTAGTTTTATGCTGGAGATATGAAACATACTGATAACCTTTTAATTTTTGAATCACTACAATAACCTACTCTGGTATATATCATTTTAATGGTCTATCTGTGTTCAATACTATACGAAAGTTGCTAGTCATAGATTGAATTTAGATACAGTGTAAGCGTAAACCATACACTTAATTTGGAAGAACATAAAAAAGGAAATGCAAAATATCTCATTAATATTTTATGTTAATTATACACCAAGATGATAATCTTTTAAGATTAAATAAATATATCAATAAATTTATACCATACTCTTATTACTTAAAAAAATAATTCCTTCTTTCATGTGAAAGGGCTAGAGATTAAAAGAGAGAAAGAAATAGACAGACTTCATCAAGAGGGTCTTAAGCTGTAGTTCTTTCTCAGTCAGATTTATGAGCACACAAATGCCCAAGTGAGTATAGGCCGATCCAGTAACCACACCCTGATAGTTCATATGGCTTCCAGCATTCCAGAGAGTCATGCTAGTGCACCTTGGGTCCTTATTTATTTGCCACTGCACTTGGGTTCTTATTTACTTTTTCCCTAATGTGATCATAAGAATATTGAAAAATTGCATGTGTGTTTTAGAATGGTGACTCATACTATTTTTCTGTCTTGAAAAAGTGTTATGTGATCAAGGAAACAAAAAGTGAGTTAACAATTGAATGTTTTAAAAACAATCCTCAAAAGATACCATTTAAACAAATTCGATTTTGAGAGATGGGGTAGCTATCAGCACTTCCCTACTATAATGAATTATTTAAATTAGTCTTTTACAAAGTTCTATCTATAGGAGTCATTTTATTTTATTTTAAATGCTCATCACTTTATGACAATTACACTATTCTCAGTCATAAATAACACTTTCTCCCTGTTCATACCTAGCAACGCAGTTGGAAAATGTTATAGAACATGAGAAATGCCATACTAGACTACTATTCAGTATTCAGTTTTTCATTTGCTTTCTCATCCTCTCTTGGAAATACTATCTTTCATATCAAAATATGGGTTGTCTCAAAATGCTGTAGTCTCAGATGATAATCCTTTATGGATCCAACATAAGTAATCATGAATGTGACAACTTTTAAAGTTGTTTATAATTTTTAAGTGTGCCACCTGGTGTAATTTTAAAAAATAATAAACATAAATTTATTGCTATCTGTGCCAGAAAACTCGGAAAAGTGGTCAGATACGGAGGATCTATTACTGATGAGGTAAGCCAGGTTATGAAAGAAAGATATTGTATGTATCCACTTAATATATACCGACTATCAGCACTCTGTGGTAGAAAGCGAAATATTGGAAGACATAAAAGCAGTGAAAATACTTAATGAGGATAAGACAGTGTGGAATGGAGGGGGGGTGATGAGAAGAGTATAGAGAAAGATAGCAAGAGAACAAATAGAGAGGCATGACATTAGTGGGACAGAGATATGGCTTATTACCTGTTGATGATGACGTGTATAGTATTCTCAACTGGATTGGTCTGAGAAATATTTCATGATGGGTAAAGTCTTTTTACAAGGAAAGTGAGAAATAGTGATTGACTGGTTAAAAAAATAATTGGAATAATAATAATAATGATTGGGAGAAAATGAAAAGATTTTGAATTATGAAATGGGAATTTTAATGTCTCTATTGACTGATATGCATGGCATTCCCTTTTGAAAAAGCAATGTAATGCACTATAAAGTTATATGCGATTCAATGTAATATAAACAAGACTATGATGATAATAAATAAATTTAAAAAAAGAAAAAAATTGAAAACTTGGGGAAATTTGCTGGCCTGGCCTCCAGGCTATTATGAGAATCCATGAGATATGTTTTTTTTTTATTTACATTTTTTATTTCATTTTCTTTTATATATTCAATCACATTATTTAGCTTACAAAGTGAATATTTCAACATGTGAACATTTCTCCCTAGTCCAGTTGATAAAACTATGTTAAAAATTTCTACATATGAGTGACAATGTGCGAGTATACAAGATTTTTTTTTCTGGCTTATTTTACTTTATATAATGTTCTCTAGGATACCTATTTTACCTTAAAGGACATTTGATTTAATAACTGACTAATATTTTTATTCATTCTTTTATTGATGGATACTTAGGTTGGTTCCATATCTTGGCTGTTATGAATAGCGCTGCAATAGACGTGCAGATATCATCAACACACTGATGATTTTTTCCTTTGGATATTTGCCTCACAGCAGGGTTACTGGACTTCATGACAATTCTATTTTTTAGTTTTTTGAGGAGCCTTGAGAAAGGAGAACTCTTTTTCACTGTTATATGGAATATAAATTAGTGTAGGAGATAAGGATTTTGAGTGAAGACACCATATGCCATACTTCAGTGTATTAATCAAATATGCACAAACTGGAAACCTGTTTTGTAACAGGAATTGACTTAAAAGCTAAGATTCGGAAGTGATGAGGATGACCTAGCTCTATTCTCATGCTGCATATTCTTGGCTTTGCCAGCTCAAACCTGTTATCTGATGTGTTATACGTGTTTGATAAAATAGAGTAAAAGATTAATGGACATCATATATTTATTTAACTATGTTTAACTGAGCCTCTAGGAGGCCACTCAACAAATAATGACTATTCTTATATCTTAGCTGCTTTTCATATATTAGCCCTTTTAATATTCAAAAAACTAATAAAACAGATGTTAGTATGCCCACATTTTAGATTATAAAATTATGACTCATTAAATTTTTAACTGTATTTAGAAGTCAGGAGAGATATGAGCCCCGGTTTGACTCTAATCAGATTCATTGTTTGACATAAGACAACATTGTAATTTGTTAAAAGACCAACTTCCCGTAAACCTTGATATTTTGCAATAGAAACTTTATTTACATCATGTTTATAATAATCATCTATTCTGGGGAAATGAAAGAAAAAAATTTACATTAAATCTTTTGAAGAAGCATGTAACTTTTCCGCTCAGAAATTGAACATAGGAAATGAAAGTCTAATTTGCATAATACAGTCAAATCACATTATCTAGTCTTTTCCCCAGCAAATCCTTCACAAATTGCAAAGCTGCATGATAAACCAAAATTGTAAATGAGTTTCCACATTAGTTATTGTAATTGTCAAGGAAGCATAATGAAGGCACCTAAAATCTATTTTTTGTGTATGTAGAATGACAGACATCTCTACAAGGATTTTTAAAATAATACATGCTATTAAAATGACCCTCTATGCAATATGTTAGGGTTCAGTGATACACATGTGGTGCGTTCTTTTCCCATTTTCAGGATCTTCATCATTGAACTCCCATGTTTCCTGTTTATTATTATTATTATTCTATTTCTCAATAAGATAAATCATCTGCATATACCTTCTGTTTCTGTCCTCTGTAGGAGGTTGAGTAATGGACCCCCACAAATGTCTACCTGCGAATCCACAGAAAAAGACTTGGCAAAAAATGTAATTAATTTATATCTCTTGATATGGGAAACTTATCCTAGAACATCCTGGTTGACCCAATGTAGTCATAAGGTCTGTTGTAAAAGGGAGTCAGGAAAATCAAAATCTAATGTGATGATGAAGCATGTGTTGGAGTGATGTGCTTTACAAACAAAAGAGGCCACATGACAAAGAAAAAAGGTTACCATTTATAAACTACAAAAAGAAGGAAAATTCTCCCCTGATGCCTCCAGAAAAATTAAAATCCTGCCTACTTTAACTTTGGCTGTGTGAGACTCACTTTGAAATATTCTTTAAGATTCCTTTCTTTACTTCTTCTAGGAAAGAGAGAGAGAGAGAATATTAGCATTCTTAATAGGATTTCATGCTGCAGCCTTCAATCCAGCTAAGATCATTCACATGTCTGGAATGTACAAGTCAACCTAGGAATCAAACCCCAGTTCTCCATATGACTTCTAGAATTGCAGAGCATTAGCTACCACTGCACCACCATAGCTGGGCCTCACTTTGGAATTTCAACTTTCAAAAGTGTAAGGGAATATATTTGTGTCATTTTCAATCATTGAGTTTTTAGTATTTTATTATAGCTACAAGACAAAATGGATACATCCCATCCATTATTGTCTATTACCAATACAATCTCATCTCTTAAAAAAAAAATCATAAGGAAGTTCTTCTAGAAAGCAATTTGTTATGGAAATCCTGATCAAGATTCAGATAATATATATTTTTTATGACTCAAAAGAAAGATAACAAAAAAATTACTATTTTCTTATATGAATTTAAACAATGTCATAAACGGGGTAGTGTCTACACCAAATTTCATGACTATCTTCTAAGATTACTATTTAAACTGGGGAAAGTCCAAATACTAGGTCATTGGGAAAGTCATGATATGTTTTCTATATTTTTCTATGAAAAAAAGGCATCATTACTTTCCTGACAGTCCAATAATTTGATGATCCCCTAAATAAGACACGGCATGTAGCTTAGTAATTCAACCAAAAAAACTAAGTCATGAAATGCAGTAATGTAAGCAAGTATGGGATGTTCCTCCAAAAGTCAAGGAGATTCTCAAAAGTAGATGCCAAATTTGTGTAACTGTGAGACCAAGGGACTCAGTCAAGGAGATTCTCAAAAGTAGATGCCAAAATTGTGTAACTGTGAGAGCAAGGGACAGTCAAGTGGACCAGGCATAGCTGTGAAACTAGAGAATCATCACGTGACTCTGGATAGATTTTGGAACTGCGTGAAATAGGATGACTTAAGCAACTACATGGGTTCTCCAGTATTTTCTTTCTCTGTAAATGTAATTTCATTTTGATAACCTTTATTTTTAGAGCAATATTAGGTTTACATAAAATCAAACAATACAAAAAGTTTTCATGTATCCTCTTTTGTTCTGCTTCCATCTCACCATATCCCTGTTATTTAACATCTTGGTGCATTTGATGAACCAGTAAGCCATGGTTTGCATAAAGTTTATTCTTTGTGTTGTACAGTTCTGTTTTGATAAATGAACAACATCAATCATCCACAATTAGAGTATCATACAGATAAAATTGTTCCACTTTTCTAAAATCCTAGATTGTTTTTTAAATGTATTCATATTGTATTTCTTTCTCCAAATTTTATAACTTACTTTCAACAAATTAATTTACTTGGAATATAAATTCATCTAAGGTGTTACACCAAATTTACCTTTTCCTCTTATGATTTTCTAATCCTATTTCTCCTAAAGGTAAGTTTGTTTATTCATTGCCTTTAGGACAACTTTCTGACAACAATGTCTTTGTTCAAGTAGTTTTTCAAAAGGTACTGACTCTCCTTTTCTTCATTCTGCAAATCATCTAAAATCTGTTGTCTAAGTTGCATATGTTTTTACCAATCTGTGCCTCTTTAGACAAAGAGGCCTAAAGCAAACACTGTCTCTCTGCTATTTAGTTGGTTGTTTATAAACCATCCTGGGCTCCCTCTTAATACATCATCTGGTACTGTTACTCATTCTTTGTTATGTGTATATCCTGAGGGTGTGGAGTCATAATGAAGGTAAGAATTTTTATCTCAATTTTTATTGAGCTGTGATTAGCCCATCACTCAATATGTTTGCATTGGTTAGCAAAGCAACGAATTAAAAAAATTCCTCCTGAGTTCTGCTTTCTTGACTCTGAATGAGAAGATAACAGTCTTTGCATTCTTGTTGCCATCAAGAAAATAACTTTCATGGATTATTTTATAATTAAAAAAATAAGGCAACAGGTGTGAGTTAGAGGGACGGAGATCACAGAGAAGTATACATGTGAAAATAGCATAAAGAAAAGTAGAGTAGTTTGCTGGTTAGTTATTGGTTACATGTGACAGCTTCATAGTTGAAGAGTGTGGACAGGAGGAGTGAGAGAAATTATTGAAGAGACTTTCGGTGGAGAAAATGTAAGCCTTCAAGTTTCACATTCTTTTTTGTCTTCCTTTTTTAAGTTTATTTCTTTCATAAGACTAAGACAAACAGAGAGAGAGAGAGGAGCAAGAGAAAGAGACACCACCCCCCTCCTCTAGATGTTCTGTTCATCAGGATCTTGAGTATAGGCATCTAGGGTCAAACTGAGCACTGAAACTGTGGTCTCCCATATGAAATTAGCAGCCTATTATCACCTAGCTGGCCAAATATGCTTTTGCATTTCTATTGCTTCTACATGCATTAGCTTATGCATCCCTGCCACCCACACTGCACATGTTCTGTGTGCTGGTTTAACCACTCACTTCCAAAAGGCTGTGTGAGTGCCTATAGGCCTGTGGTTGTGAGCACAGAAATCTCTTCAAAGAACGATGTGTGAAGTCTTAGAAAAGTTCATAGGAAATGTGTAATATGAGAAAAACTCTGGATATATTTTATTTTTTTGTACCAAAAAAAGGTGTATTTTAATTCCATTTTTCCACAAACATTTTAGCTTCTTTGCATATCCTGTTTCAGGAGTGATTTTTCACAGTCAGATATCCTTTTATAAAAAGATTTGTTTATACAGGGTTATCTCATTTATATCTAGACACAGACAGAACCTACCATTAGTCTCACCTGAAAGCTTGACCACAGAGGAAACCAAGGCCCCAGCGTGGTCATTTAGATGCTGTTCGATGGAAGGTTCACCTGACACCTGAGGATAGTGTAGTGGGTGATCCAAGGGAGTGGAGGGCAGAAGGTAAAAATAAGACAAGTTGGCATTTATGGGATAAGCTCTATTGGCCACTCTCTGTGCAAAACCACCAGGCCAGTTGCGTCATTTCCTTCTACCACAGTGTGTGTCATTGTTTTAATCAGCTGGTGAATCAGGCTTCGCATTCCAGTCTATTCTTATCCCGTCTATCTTTCTCTTTTATTCTGTCAAACACTGCAATAGCGGTGCTGGGTAGTAGCACAATAGTAAAATATAATGCTTTTAGATACTGACCCACATGGGAAGGTTCTGAGTTTAGTTCTAGGGACTTCCTTAGCAGCTGGGTTTGTGAATGCCAATGATCAGGGGATTTTCTAAAACTGTGAGTGAATTGCAATTTCAAGCCATTGCAATGCTGTGAGGTGCTTTCTCACTGTCTCTTTCTCTCAATCATTGATGAAACACATTTCAAAATAAACTTCGAAAAAATTACAGTAATAAGGTGAGAAAAAATATGCTATTTAATATTCTCAAAGTCTGGCAGCTATAGAGTGGTAAAATCTGTTTTGCAAATCAATTTTATGTGATAACAAAACCCATGCTGCTTTTTTAAAGGGGTTAATTATTGAATATTTAAGCATATTTTTCCACTCAGGAAATTGTTTTAAAAGTTAATGAAAATTACTTCAAAAGCACACCTTTTTATTTCCCCACTGAGTTACAGTCCTAAGAAGAAAGAAAATTAAAAATAAAAAACAGAAACCAAAACAAATATTAATTGGACTCCCAGTGCCAAAAATCATCAGTGGGCTTTTTCACAAATACCTTTAAGAGCTTGATCATGCTGCTTCTATGGTTTGCTTTAATAACTGAAGAAAATCTCATGGATACATTTTCTGCTTCATTCATGTTTTAATTAATTTATTCCTCTTTTCCTTCCTCCTGAGTGGGAGAGAAAGAGAAAGAAAGCAACCCCCCACATGGTCTCAACAGGATTATTCAGCTCAAAATCTCATGGATACATTTTCTGCTTCATTCATGTTTTAATTAATTTATTCCTCTTTTCCTTCCTCCTGTGAGTGGGAGAGAAAGAGAAAGAAAGCACCCCCCCACATGGTCTCAACAGGATGATTCAGCTCAGCTTTTTGTCAGCCTGGATCACGCACGAGTATGTTCCGAGCATAGGAAGGTCTCTGCACCTGAACAGGTACCTCTGGGATTGCCTTGCAGAACGTGTCCTCTCCTCTGTGCACCATCCTCTGGCTCCGTGGATGATGATTTAAGTCCAAACAGAAGAAATCTGGTGCTTACATATTCTATTTTTATTGGCAGGATTACTGATTTTTTTTGGCGATTAGTAGAAGTTTTCTTTTATTTTGCTTTCATTTTAGTGCAAAATAGGACTATTTCTCTATGGCTTTCCTGGCAAATTACTGCCATCTGCTTATTCAGTAAAAAGGTAATTTTGAGTTTTAGTTTTAGTGGAGAGCTCAGATCTTACCAGATGTTTCAAATATATTTGACAACTGTGTGTGGAACAGGTTCAGTTTCTGAAACCATTGTGTTATATCATAAGCTGGAATTAATATGTCAGTTACTCATACAGCATATCCCAAATAATCGCTGTAGGGAACTCTGTAACTCTGTTTCTTTTTTTCTTTTTTTTTTTTTTTGCATTACTTGTCAGTAGAAATAATTACAGATATTTTTTCAATACATGAGCATGGAATGTCTGACTATGTGCTGTCATGGTGTTAACTGCCATAGATTTTGTTCAGAAGAGCATATTAGATTGTAGATGAGAATGCAAAATGTGTAAACAGATAATTGAATACAAGGTGAAAGTGCAATTATGGAGCTGTGCAGAATTCATGAGAAAGTATTAAGCGAGCTTACCATTTGTCATTTTGTTCTTCCCAGAGTTACATTATTAGAGCAAGAGAGAAATAAAAGCCTTGGCATATGCATAGAATAATCTGAATTAGAGCAGGGAATAGTTAAGAATGGAAAGAATGAGGGTTCTGGACAGGTCTTTCAGAATACCTTGGACTTTACTAAAGGCCTCAGACCAAGGCCACTGAAGGAAAACATGGTGCTTCAGAGACTCTCTGTAGTTTTTCCTTATTAAATGTCATGATTTAAGATAAAAAGATGTATTGCTTTTGTATTGTTGCTATTGTATGACATGAGGTGAGACTGACCTTTGTCTTTTCTTTAAAGAATTATTTTTGTATTTAATTTTTAAATTTATTCATTCATTTATTTTAATTTGACCAGAGAGATACATACAGAGAGGGAAAGTGAGAAAGCAAGCCAGCGTGGTTGGCCATGTGGGAGTGTCCAGCACCTTAACCACCACACCTCCTGTCAGTCCCATGACCTTTGGTTTTTTAACACAGGAAAAGAAAACCAACTTTTTTGATAGAACAGAATTAAAGTGGAAAATTTAGAATTCAAATTCTGGCTTATCTTCAAAGTTTTCTCTTTGTTTGAAGATATTGTAGAAAATACAACAGTGAGATGGTCCAAAGTTTACTGATGGACCTCTTTTTTGATTAATACTTCATTGGATCTGTTTACTGAAGTCCTTTTAATAAAGTAACAGGCATGATGTAAGTCTGAATGTGGCAATCATCCTACCACTAAGAAAAATAATAAAATAAAAGCACATAAGAGTAACAGTATCCAATATTTTTTTTTTTTGGCGAGGTTTTTGCTATAGGGTGCGTGCGCTCACCAGACAGACAGAGACATAGAGACAGAAAGCAAGAAATCACCCCCCAGAGAGGATGGTCACACTGCAATCCCTTCTCCATTCTCCTGTCGGGATCTTGGGCACGCACGTACACTCGCCCGGCGTGAGTTTTAAGCCACCGGGTCCGGGACGCGAACCGTGGTCGACTACGTGAGAGTCCAGTGACATAGCCATTACACTAACTGCTGGTTCCCATGGTATGCAATATTTATTGAATACCTACAATTTGTCAGTCAGAACAAAACTATAAGATAAATACTCTTGCTTTATAAACAAACAAATAAACCAAAAGAGGCATAGAAAAGTTAACTAAGTCAGAGTTGTGATTTGGAACAAATAGCCCTACTGCCCAAACTTATATTCTTACAACCATGCAAATACTCCACAAACATTTTCGTAGGTGACAACCATGTATGCATTTTTATGACCCATCAGGCAGCTGTGTTTTAAAAATGCTCACTTATAAAAAAGTAAGAATGTTCATCTGTATGTAAAATGCCCCATTGCTTCCTCAAAATGTTTATTTCTGCCTATAGGGTCATTTTAGACCTAGTTTTCTGCCTTTTCTCATTTTCCTTGCAAATATGCATGCTATTTGGTTAACAAATCAATCTCATAAAAGTCCTAAAAAGTCTGAGAGCAGAGGAAATTAGGATGACTTAGCCTGCATTCTCTTGAGTCATGTTGAAACCCTCTAGTCACGTGTCTATAAAAAAACTATAAGAACGATTCATAATAAATATTTCCATAGTAAAAAAGTACCATACTCTCTTAAACTGCTTGTATTAAGACAATTTAAGATTTTTTTTTTTGATGTTTTTACTATAGGGCATGTGCACTCACCAGAAAGACAGAGAGAGACAGAGAGATAGAAGTGCGAAATCACCCCCCAGGGGGGATGACCATGCCACAATCCCTTCTCCTCCTTTCTCCTCTCGGGATCTTGGGCACGCATGCACAAGTGTCCAACATGAGTTTAAGCCACTGGGTGAGGGACTTGAACCACAGTTGACTACATGGGAGTCCAATGACCTAGCCATTATGCTAACTGCTGGTCCCAAGAAAATTTAAGATTTGAAACATAATGCAGACTCTTGAGAAAAGCTCTGTTCTACCAGAGGAAGATTACTAGGAATAAGAAAAGGAATGTTTAATGACAAGAGAAAATGACACTGTGACGTGAACTGGGGAAAAAGCTGTTCTATGCCCACAGTTCAGGGCTGTTAGAGTTTATTGTTTGGAGTGTTCTTTTGTCTTTCTCATGTAATATTAATGCCTTGCAAATTAGGACTCACAATGTAACAGCATATGTGAATTTTCACCAGCCAGCCGTAGGGAGCTGTACTTGGAATGTAATAAATGAAATCATCATACTTTTGATGTCATTTGGTGTAAGTTGGGGCCAGTCTGTAGGAAGAGGAAGAATTGGAAATTACAATTATAAATGGATATGTTTATTTTATTCTGACTTAAACTACTTAAATCTACTAAAACAATCATTATGCTTCAGTTTGAGTTACATGGAAGAACTGCTAATTCTGTCTCCTGATCTTATCATCTTGGACTTCAGTATACACCTGTTACATAGTTTATTTATTTATTTTTTTAGAGGGAGAGTTGTTTTTTTTTGTTTGTTTGGTTTTTTGTTTGTTTTTTGTTTTTGCTATATTTTTTGTTTTTTTGTTTTTGCTATACGGTGTGTGCGCTTGCCAGATAGACAGAAAGAGATAGAGACAGAAAGCGAGAAATCACCCCCCAGGGGGGATGGCCCCACTGCAATCCCTTCTCCTCCATTCTCCTCTCAGGATCTTGGGCACGCACACACATGCGCCCAGCATGAGGTTAAGCCACCTTGTCCGGAACTCAAACCGCAGTTGACTGTGGGAGTCCAGCGACATAGCCATTATGCTAACTGCTGGTCTCACCTGTTACATAGTATATTACTGTACTTCAAACATGCCCTTCTGCCAAGATGATTCACATTTTGTTGGTTGCCTTTTAGTCCCCTGTTGATTTCCATTTTACTCTTTAATTTAATTTTCAGATTTCTGCCATGTGCTAGGGGCTGCATTTTCTTTAGCTGAACCATGCAAACACAAACTCAAAAGCTTTTTCATGTAAGGACAGCCTGTTCTTTTCATGACTAATACATGTATTTTGCATTGTTTCCAGAAGATTGTTTATTTATATAGAAAGAGGTTATGGTTTGAATGATAGTTTGTCTCCCAAAGTTTTATATTTTGGAATGTGATGTTGGCAGGTGATGATGCCTAGTGGTCAGTGAATGTATCCTCTTGATAGTTTCATGGAGTCAACACTCTTATTAATAGACTAATGAAGTCTCTAGAGGCCTAGTGAGTTACAGCTCTGATGAGAAGGGGGTCAGTTCTCATGAAACCTGGTTATTATACAAAAGGGAGACGTCAAGAGTTCACTCTCTCTGCACATTCCTGCCACGCATGGTGCTTTGGTGCTTTTGTCAACCATGTTACCTACTGGCCTGATTCCAGGGCTATGCCTTCTGACTTTCTCACTGTCAGAACTGTGAGTTAATAAATCCCTGTCTATTTATATACAACTAAGGATCTCAGGTATTTCTGTTAGCAACACAAAAATAGACAAAGGACAAGTTTATTCAGCTTGATTTACCATTTTTAGAAAAATGTTAAATTTATGTTAGCAAATAGTATGTATTGGGGGTACAATATGTGTGTATGTTAGTGGTGAATACGTAAAAACACGTCTTGGCAGAGGGACCATGGTTCAAAGAGATGGAGCAAAGTTTTCAAAGTCAAACACTTTACTTGGTAATCTTTCCAATTCAACACATTTTATCTCCATTCACTGGATTCTTCATTACTTTTGTACCTTTATTCTGAGCAGAGCAGCAAAAGCTACATGAATATGAACTCATGGGAAGCCATATGAATGTAATAGCTGGAAATCATTTTGCCAAAACACTAAATGTATCTCAGAAGGTTGAAGCAGAGTGGAAAGACTCCCTGCCACAAGAGTATTTGAAGAAGGTCCTACAAAACTGTGGTGCCAAATTGTGTAGAATGTCTTTAGAGTCCAAAGACTGATATATCCGAAAGCACTGACTATCTGAGAAGACATCTTTAAATATCTAGGATAGCATGTGGCATCTACAGGAATAAATAAAGACATACACAAGGTCTTCAAATAGTTCACAGAAAAATGTGCATTGTATAAAAAAAATCAGAATTTCAAATGTTTTTGCACCAAAATAAACTCACATTTTAATTCTATTTTTTCCATTAACTTTTCAAAGCACTCTTTGTATTTTCTTAAGGAATATGGAGAGTGTATTACTTATTCATTCTGGACTTCAGAAAATAACAATATTTCAATTTATTAACCATTGTCTGTGCTGGCTATTGTTTTAAGGGCTTAACTAGTGTTAACTGATAGAATACTCTCAACTATCGTAAATCATGAGTTCTATTGCTTATCTTATTTTATAGATGAAGAAATTGGGCACAAATGTTTAAATAACTAGCCTACATATGGCTATTTGCTTTGAGACCACTCACTCTTAGTGACATACCATCTTTTAAACGGTGTTGTCTTCACTGAGCTTGTAAATTGATAAATAGCATTTCCTGGAGGTTGTCACCCCCACCCCTGTGATTTGGCATCAGAAATAATAAAATATTAAGAGTTGTGGTTCCTATACTCTGAAGTGAAAATTCAATACATATTCTTTATATTTATGTGTAAGTAAAGTGAAGAGTCTTGAGTGTCCTGTTACATCAAAATCCAGTTTTAGCACCTGTGACCCATAGAGTATATGCAGGAATGTCCACTTCTTCACCTGGGATGGACAGTCCTCCATCCTGCTTACTGCTCACAGCTAAGTATCAATTAATAAAGGTTCTTCTTTCAGGTCTTGAAAGCCATCTACTTGCTCCACTTGGTAACTCACAATGTAGCTGCAAATTGCTGTGTTCATGCTTGAGGCCAGGTTACCTATTAATTTACTTAGGCTTTCAAAGCTTTAATTTTTTTAAAATCTATCTAACATCAAGAACAATAATGATACATATGTTTCTGTGAATTTTAAAACAGTTACAAGATGTAAATCTTTTGCAGCCCTAATGGCAGTTGTTAGTTACTAGAGCTGGCACTCCTGTACCTTTTCTGTTACCCCATATACAGGGGCAATGGGAGAGACATTCAGATTGAAAAGCTCAGTTTCTTTTTTAAAATTACTTACTTATTGTATTTTATTCTACTTAATGTTATTATTATTATTATTATTTTTGAGATTGCTATAAGGCATGTGTGCTCACCAAAGAGAAAATAGGAAAGTGAAAAAGCATCTGGGACGTGAACCATGGTCAAGTCATGTAAGAGTCCAGTACCTTAACCACCATGCAACCTGCTGGCCCAAGAAAGGTCAGTTTCTAATTAGAGTGCTAAATAAAACCAAACTCTTCACTGCAGAGCTCCATAGGTACCATAACCTCATGATGCACCATGATATTTGACTCCAGAGACACTGAGGAAGAGCAGAGGCATCTCCTGTGCCATTTGGATTCTAATAAAAAGAAACATTACATTATAAATAGCACTGTTGAAACTCTTGGGACCAGGAGTTGGCGTAATGGCTATGTTGCTGGACTCCCATGTAGTCGACCATGGTATGAGTCCCAGACCCAGTGGTTTAAACTCATGCCGGGCACGTGTGTGTGCCTGCTCAAGATCTGAGAGGAGAATGGAGGAGAAGGGATTTCAGTGTGGCCATCTGCCCCGGGGGGTGATTTCTCACTTTCTGTCTCTGTCTCTCTCTGGTTTTCTAGTGAGTGCACGCGCCCTATAGGAAAAAAATTAAAAAATAAAAGGAAAAGAAAAAAAAAGAAAGAAAGAAAGGAAAACAAAAGAAGGAAGGAAGGAAAAGAAATTCCGCAGTCCTAGTCATATAAAGAGGGCTAAGAGCTAATTCCTTAAATATTGAATTGCTGTGTAGTTGTTCTCTATCTTCCCTTAAGTTTCAAAGTGTTACATAATGTCAGGAGAGGGGAATGGGATTGTGCAAGTGCAGGAGATGGGGAAAATCATGTATTTATTATTTCAAAGTATCCCACTTGAGGACTATTTTTTTTGGAAACATAGTTTATAAATCTTTCTTTTGTTCATATAACATCCTCAAATGCAAAATATTTCCATTACCAGTTGCAACTAACTAATTCATACTCAATCCTCACCCCCTCCCATTTTTTTTTTTTAAATCACACTTCTTTCCTCTAATACCAGGGACATGTTTTCAGGGATTTTCCTGGGCAGATGGTTCACTTTATGAACCATTTGAGTCTCAACCCTGAGTCCATATCTGTTCTTCTAACTTGCCGAGTAGGGACTAAGTACATAGAAACGTTTAGATCCAGATTAGTCACCAGCTGTTAAAATAACTTCTTATACAAGTAAACATTTATTACACTTAAACACTGCTAAGCAGAAAGCACACTCAGACTGAATGTTTCTTGTTAGCAGGAATTAAGAAAGGGCCATGCTGTGACTAGGTATGATTCTATATCCCTCTTAATTTTTGTCAGTCCCAAGAAGCTATCCCAGATTAAAACACTATTTAAAATTCTGTAATTTGGACCCAAACAGAGGCGCAGTGGTAACACAACATTCTGCAAACAATACCCACATGGAAAAGCTTCATGTGGGTATTATGTCTAGAGACGTAACTGAACATGTCATGTGCACATGTGTCAATGATTCAAGGATGGCTGAGTCTTGGGATGGATCATAGCATGGGTACCCTACTGGGCATACTTTTCTCTTATTCTCCCCATCTCTTCTGCTTATGGAAAAAAAAAAAGTTGTGTTTGTAATGCAATGCGCTTTCAATAAAAATTGCAAAATAAAATTGCTTATGAGAGTCAGACTTAATAAGTTAAAATTTCATGGGTATTAGTAAGGTGACTCCTAACTTGCCCTTTTTAGGCCATGGGTCATTACACAACTCTGTTAATGAAGTGGGCACCTCTGGGAAGGTATCAACTGAGCTGTCTTCTTAGTCAAGCCAGGCTAGAAAGAACCCTAAAAACAAAATTTAAGATTTACCTAGTCACTGGCAACTAAAATGGAGGGCTGAGAACTATGGGCATTTTAGACATGGGCATTTTGAGAAGCTGAGGACATAATCTTGAGAAAAAAAGTTTTCTTGAGATCTCCATAGCAGGAAAGACATACCCCTTATAACTATTCAGTCCTTCTTGACATAGTTCCCAAGAGTATGAAGCAGCTTGCTCTCTACCAAATTGAATTCACAGAGAACATTAACTTTGGAGGGGAAGGGATTCTTACAGAGGGTGTGCCAACAGGGCATTCATTAGAAATAACACTCCTGGCCAACAAATCTAAAGCAAGAGACTGGTTTAAATAATAAGACTCTCATGAAAGCTTGTCATTGAGGCTCTGTTGGCAAATCTGATCTCTCCTAGATATATTATAGTTTGTAGACTCAAATAAAGTTTATCCATGTAAGGCCTAGAGCAAATCTCCTTTACCTCTTGCACTATCCCTAGAATATGTGCAGGGTATGATTTCTAAGCCACCACGAAATACCTGCTGTTCAAAGTGTACTTTACCACTTCCTGTCACAATGACTAAAATTTTACCTTTATGAGTTACAATTTGGCACAATCAACTCTTGTCAAGATTATTGACAAGTTAAGTATGACATGTTTTGTTCAGTTCAGGTTAAAAGCTAGCTGGAATATATATCTAGTGTGTACTTTCTCTTAATTCGGTAAAGTTCAATGATGATTACCATTTTGATGAAGCACTGCTAGTTCCTTGCATGAAATAGTTTGTTTCTCCAAACAGATCAGGAATGACTGCTTAAGCTGATTTTTGCCGGTTCTAAAGAGAAACTTGATGTGGGTGGACATTACAATCTTAGCTCACATACTTAATGATTGCAGCTTAAAAATCAAGACCTAACAATTATTATTTTTTAGGTTTATTTATTTAGTTCTTACAAAAGCAAGAGACAGAGAGAGGAAGAAAGAGAGAGACAACACACAAAGAGCACACCCAAGACGCTCTCAATGCTGTGATCTACTCCCAGCTCAGCTATCTGGGATCATGGGGAGACATAATCCCAGTGTAGTCAGTGACTTCCGCAGACATGAACCCAGAACCCTGTGAATCAGCTTCCCAGAGTATTATGTTTTACTACTGGGTCCTGTCTGTCCTCAGGACCTGCCAATTATTAAGTACTATGTCTATTAAATAATTGTGGCATGTACTAATCATGCAGGACCCTGTGTGTAAGGACTAACATTTATCAAAGCCAAGTTCTGTGCAAACTCACTGTTTATTGCAACTCTCAAACTTTGCCCCAACCTTGTGAGGTAAATCTGGTGTATTATAACAGGTGATCAGGGGTTTAGATAGGATAGGTTGAGGATTAATTATGAATTCACCTTTGCCCCCATGACATACAAGCCACCGTGCCAAATTATCTCAGTAAGGGGAAAACAAACATTTTTGGGGTTTGAATATACTATTTCAGGGGTATAAAAAAATCTACTGATTTCTGTGCTTTGAAATTGTATGTTGTTTGTTTGTTTGTTTGTTTTGTACATTGCACTGAATGGAGTAAATAAAAGTGGCTAACTTTGTTGATAACCACATATAAAGAGACTGATGGTCATATGAGTGTTATTTACAATGGCTTTGACTTTATCAAATTTTATACAATAACAGTACGTAACTCAAGGTGACAACAACATAGAGAAGAAAGTGATCTGATAAAGATTTAAAATTCACGAAGTAGTCCTTCATTCCTCACATGAAGTCCTTCCTCCAGCCCAGTTAGTTACTGGTGTTATTCCAAAGCGAAGGGTCAGTCATACTGTACCCTGCCCACTCTGATTCTATCATTTGTGAAATTAAAGACATGCATTCAGGCAGGGATGAGAAGGCTAGAACATGTGAAATTAGAACAGATTGCTGAGCAGTCGATTTTTTCTCCATTTAAAATGTATGCTTTTGGGGAGGACCAGCAGGTTGCATGGTAGTTAGGATATTGGACTCTGACATAGCAGACCACGGTTTGAGTCCCAGACCTAGCAACTTAAAAATCATACCCAAGGACAGTGGGTAGACTGGTTTTTGAGACGTTGAACTCCCATATGCCCAACTGCAATTTATGTCCTGCATTTATGTCTCTCTTTTCCTTTGTCTCTCTCTGCTCAAGTTAAAGAATAATAAGTAAAATTGAGTAAGGTAGTTCTTTTTTTTTTTGTAGAGAGGTTTTTGCTACCCAGGGGGGATGGCCACATAGCAATCCCTTCTCCTCCATGCTCCTCTCGGGATCTTGGGCATGCACGCACATGTACCTGGCATGAGTTTAAGTTACCAGGTCTGGGACTTGAACTGCAGTTGGCTACATGGGAGTTCAGTGACATAGTCATTACACTAACTGCTGGTCCCGAGTAAGGTAATTCTTAAAAAAAAAGAGAGAGAGAGAGAAAGAAAAAGATAAATAATACCTGGCATATTTTTGTGCACGCCCAAAATCATGAGAGGAGAATGAAGGAGAAGGGACTGTGGCATGGTCATTGCCCGAGGAGGGTGGTTTCTCATGTTCCCTTTCCCAGTCTCTCCATGTACACTCTATGGCAACAACAACAACAACAAAAAACTATATATATTTATATATCTACACACAAAATTATATTGGGATCCTGTTTTATAACTTATATAGTTGGATCCATGCACAACTATGTTGCTTTGATTATTATATTGCAACACTTATATTTTCTCCTCTTGGAAAATTAATTTAAGATGTTATAGTGCATTCCCCCACTCTATTACATATGCTCAACTTGTCTCCAAGTTCCCCTAATACACTTTGGTACAATGAAGAGGCTCTCAATATTAGAAGGGCTTTGGTCTTTAATCATGAAAATATTGCACAGTTAAGTCTCTAAAAAACAGTCCAAACCAGACCAAGTAGAACACAAACTAAGAGAAATCCCTGGAATCAAGCATTAATTTTTACTGGGGAACAGGTTTCTTGCTACCAGCAACAAGCAAATAACTGTTCATTTTTTCTTTCTTTCCTTCTCTGCTCCCACTTCAGATGCTAAATAACATTAACTCATGTGTCTTATAGTACACTTTTTTCACTTGTCTGTAGTATAATTTTTAAATATTTATTTCTTCTGTCAGACAAAGATATACAAGTATATATAAGAGATATATAATTATCTCTCTCTATCTCTGTTGTATACATATGGAGAGAGAAAGACAGAGAGGAGAGATCTCTGGTAGGGTCTTCATACTGTGAACCATCCTTGGCCACAAGCAGCCATGATCAAGAGCACATGAGCACACCGGGAACCATGGGATGTGAACCCAGGAATGTGCCATGAGGTCTCAGCATTGTGGAATGAAGCTTTACACTACTACTGCACCACTGCAGCTGGCTCTGTGTTTGTTTATAAAGACCAAGCATTCAAGGGGATCTCAAGTTTGGATAAGTTTCTGGGAGACAACTGTACAGTATCTTTCTGACATTCAAGTGTTTTTTTTTTTTTTTTTTTCTGCCCTAGAGCTAGCTTCCATTTAGCTCCTTCTTTTAGTGGGAGAAAAAAAATCTACTAATGTCAGCTACTGTCCTCCTTTTACAGCTCCCACTCTATGGTTTGCTTCCATTATATCTTCTTCTGGAGCAAAAGTAACCTGCTCTCTGAAGATTCACTTCATCCATTCTTTACTACTACTCATCTCCACAAGACTTGCACATGGTGACCTACTGTCTTTCTGGATGCCTGTCACTCTCCAATTTAGATATGGTAGGCAGAGACCACCCTAATAAGAGCAGGTTAATGTCACCTTAATAAAACTACATTAATGTCAATGGAAGTAGATGGTGAAGTCCCCAATCACACCAAATATGAATATGCCCTGTAAAGATCTACTTTCAGTTTGAGACAAAAACCTTTCCTAGACAACTGAATAGAAGTTTTTAGGTTCATCTTGCTAACAGCACACACCTTAGCAGTTATACTAATATCTTCATATTTCCAGTATATAAATTTAATTTCTTAGACTGTAAGCTGTTTTAAGAAATAAATAGGCTTTTTTTCCCCCAAATGACATGAGTGTCTAAATCATAGTGTGGTTGAAGAGTTACTTGCAGAATAAGTAAATCAATGGCATTAAATCTTTTTCAAAGGTAGAAAGCCTGAGAATGATCCAGTGGCCCAGTGATTAAGGGAACTGGATTCCACATGGGCGACCTCAGTTTGAATCCTGGCCCCAAGGACTTGAAAACATGTATGTGTGTACATGCATGCCCCAAATCCCAATTGGATGAATAAATGAAGAAGAAGGAATTATAACATGACCACATCCTATTGGGGGGTGCTTTCTCCTCAACTGCTGTTTTGCTTTTTCTCTTTGGCAAGCACCCAATCTCACTGGCAATTTAATATAATAAAAAAAGAAAAAAAAATTAAATGGTAAAAAGCATGGAATAATCACATTCATATTTTATTTAGTGTGCAGTAAACATAAAATAATAATTTAATAAACACTCAGTAAATCCAATCCAACTATGTACGTTTATATATTAATATTTAATTCTATTTATATTACTATTGGGCCAATGCTGGGTTCATACATGTCAAAACTCATGCAGATAAACACTCTACCTTTTACCTTTAATCCTGGCATTAAGCTGCTTATGTTAATTATTTGGGATTTTATCATTTCTATTTAGAAATTAAATTGCAAGAATAGAGAGAAATCTTACAGCTTAAATAACATAGGGGTTTTCATTAAACTGCAATCCTCGTATTAGCAGTCAGTCAGTTATCTTTTTGTCTCAACTTCTGAATTTGTTCAGCTGTCACAAATGACCATGTATTGCTTTGTGCACGAACATAAGTCACTAAAAATGGGAAACCAGTCTGGCAAATAAAAATAAAGATAAGATGAAATTTCCAAGAAAGCTATGCAATGTATACTTGTCGCCCTTTATGCAGTCTGTTCTGGCATGTTGTACTCATCCTATCAGCATCCCTGCTAGCCAAGGCTAGATCAGCTGTTGGACATCATTATTAATTAACCCCATCATTTCTCCTCATGGAGGTGGGAGGTCTAAGGTTGTCCAATGTGTCCCATTAAATTAGGCATTACAGGGACCAGCAGTTGGCGTTAAGGCTATGTCCCATGTAGTAGAACATTTTTCGAGTCCTGGACCTGGTGGCTTAAATTCACGGTGTGTGTACATGCCCAAGATCCCAAGAGGAGAATGGAGGAGAAAGGATTGCAGTGTGGCCATCCCCCCTGATGGGATGATTTCTTGCTTTTTGTCTCTCTGTTTCTCTGTCTTTTCGGCAAGTGCACAGGCCCTTTAGCAGAAATCTCTCCAAAAGAAAGAAAAATAGGCTTTACAATCGGTTGAATGATCAAATAACAATAGTACCACATGGATCAGTGTTTACAACTGACACTTCAAGAAACATTTGACATTTCCTTGGAATGCAGAGATACAGGTAACAAAGCATGCCACAACTCAGGTCAACACCCCATAGTTTCTCTTCTAAAGCCTGAGCTCAAATTCCAATGCCTACTCTTTTGCTACTCCCAGCATTCTAGTTAGCAATGTGTTATTTACTGTCTGGTTACTTTCTGGTTATATTTTATTTCTTGGCCTTACAGACTCAGACTCTATCCTCTCTGATCACCCATTCCCTTCTCCCACAGATATATGTCATATTTTCTTTTTGACCACCTTCCACACTCTGACTTGACATCCACAGAGCCTTCCCCCTCAAGCTGCCAGGGAAGTGAATGCAATAACTGTTATCAGCAATACTCTGCACAGGCAACCCACAAGCCCTGCTATGATGATGGATTTACTGCAATAGACTGTGTTTATGTGTTGTAGACAAACACAAGAACAAATGGAGTTGAGAGATTGAGACAGATCATATTTCTTCTTCCTAAATAAACAACAAAAAAATTCCTCTATAAATCTGTATCATCAAGATGCTTTTGTTTAAACAACTTTTTGACCCTTCGTGACAGAGAGCACCGAAGTCCAGCTGTGATAAGGCAGAGAGCAGACATTTCTATAACTTTGACACTTTGTAGGTAGGTACATTTACTGTCTACCATCTCAAGACTGAATTTTTAAAGTCTTTAAAATTCAAATAAACATTATTTGTTATATAGAATTTATATCTTCCTTTCTTTATTCCTATTTTCCCCCTTTTTTACCACAATAATTCTTTATTTTACTAATCAGCCTGCCTGGGTCTCAGGGAAGTGTCCCTACCCTCTCATACCCTGCTGAGAACTCTTAGGGTAGCATAGTTAATACAAGTCTATGTTTCTTGGTTTCTACATTGCATCATCCTCTATGCTTCTACAGGACAGTGTCTTCCAAAATTGACCAAAATGATTGTCACATGCTTAATTCTCTGTCAATATTCATTTTAAAACTAAATAAGCATTTGTTAGGTTGCAATGATACACAGTGATTAACTGTAAAAAGTAAATTTAAAAAGAAAACTAGGAACCAGCAGATGACATAATGATTACATTGCTGGACTTCCACATGGCTGACCATGGTTAGAGTCCTGGACCTGGTGGCTTGAAATATGCTGGGTGCTTATGCATACATGCCCAAAATCCTGAGAGGAGAATGGAGGAGATGTGATTGTGGCATGGCCATCACCATTGGGGGGAATTTCTAGCTTTCTGTCTCTCTGTCTTGAGCCTTATAGCAAAAATCTCTCTAAGATACAAACAAATAAGAACTGACTTCATAAGGAACCAGTTGATGGCCCAATGGTAAAATGTGATGCTCTGTGAGGCTGATCCACATAGGGAGGTGTCTGATTTAAGTCCAGATGCATCCTTGAGAATATCAGGTATGCCATGCCCATAATTTGGGGTTTGCTAAAATTATGAATTATAGCATCAAGAACCTATCGAGCATGCTCTAGAGAGAGAAAGAGTCTTGATGCCACAGTTCACACCACAGTTTTAGCCAACCCTAAATTATCATGCTCTAGAGAGAGAAAGAGTCTTGATGCCGTAGTTCACACCACAGTTTTAGCCAACCTTAAATTACGGACATGGCATGCCTGATGTACTCAAAGATGTCTCTGGACTTAAACCAGAAACCTTCTTGAAAATGTATTTTAGGGAACCAGCAGTTAGCGTAATGGCTATGTCGCTGGATTCCCACGTAGTCGACCGCGGTTCGTGTCCCGGACCTGGTGACTTAAAACTCACACCGGGCGCATGTGCGTGCATGCCCAAGATCCCGAGAGGAGAATGGAGGAGAAGGGATTGCGGCGTGACCATCACACCTGGGGGGTGACTTCTCGCTTTCTGTCTCTATGTCTCTCTCTGTCTGTCTGGCGAGCGCATGCGCCCTACAGTGAAAATCTCTCCAAAAAAAAAAAAATGTATTTTACATAACGTAATAGTATACAGTGATTGCCTGTATAAAATACAATATATTTTAAAAAGATTAAATAAGTAAACAAAACTTTAACCAATTTTAAAAAGAAGAAATAATTTTTTTTATTTTTTAGAAATTTTTGCTATAGGGTAAGTATGCTCACTGGAGACAAAGGGAGAGATAAAGAAAGTGAGAGGTCACCCTGGGGGAGATGGCTATGCTGCAAGTACTTCTCCATTCCCTTCTCAGGGTTTTGGACACACATGTGTGGCATGAGTTTCAAGCATCCAAGTCCAGGACTTGAACTGTAGTCTGTCATGTGGGAGTTCAGTACCTTAACCATTATGCCACCTACTTGTCTCAGACTTTTAGAAAACTGAGTTCATAAGTTTTTCCATACCATTATAAATGATAACCTATTTTATGTTTTTATCTGCAGATTCTTTATCTTGCCCCCCTTATGCTAATGCCAGAAATACACCCTAAGGTCACTTCCCACATGAAAATGAAGCCCCCTCCATTTGCCTCTATTTCCTTAATTCCTCTAAATTTGTATCCCATTTCTTTCATCTAGAAGGGGAATAATGGAGAAATAATTAAACTGCTGTAATTTTAAAGATTAAACTCAGAAATCACATCTTGATTAGCAGGTGGTACATTGATGTTTGAGAAGGAAATGAATGATGGATTCATATGCAAATCTAGTATTGTGTATCTTCAACACACTTAATGAAATGTGGTATTGATTTAATTTGGTTAATAAATTTTGGATAAGTTGAATTCTTGATGAAAATAGTACAGCTCATGGGAAAAAGTTATAATTTTGAATAGACAGATTACCATAGGTTGAAGTCTTCCCCTGACTGGAGAGTCACCCTGCCCACTCTAGTGTTAATTATCTTTATCAACCATGGCAATAATTTGAATTTCTGGTAAGCATGTGACCCACTCCAAATATTTCTCTTTCTTTCTCATTGCCTACTCAAAATACATTTGTTAGAAAATTTCTATATAAAATTCATAGAATATTAAAAATGGAATGAAACTTGAAATTAATTTTGTCTGTAACTATTCATCCAGTATTTGTTGAGTTTCTTCAACATTTCCTAGGATGGCCTATCTCATGTTAACTCAAACTCATCCACATGTGGGCAGTTTCATCAGGCTATAGCATGACTTGGGTACACAGTTCAAATGCTTCTAAATTGCTCATACAGAGCTTGACCATGGCTTTCATTTCAAAGATACTATCCTATACCCTAGAGTCTAGAGTAATAGCTTGTGTGTTTCAATATATGATAATAATTCTAATATATGGATCTACTTGTCATATGCCCTGTGAGATCTCTCTTTCAGAGTCTGTCCATAGTAAGGCAAATTTTTTATAACATAGTTTCTTTAGACACTCTTTATTTTTTCAACATTACTTTTAAAAGATTAAGTTCAGAAATGATCACACTGTTCCAATATGTTTTAAAAATTAATTATTTCAATGGATATATTACCTTAATGCACTCATACAAATATAATTTGTTTCTTTTTTTCTATCTATCCAGATAATAAAAACGCGATATAATTTTTAAACTAATTATTCCCCTATCAAATTTTCACAAGTATACATTTCTGTATATTCTCCTGTGGCTATAACCTATTTGTGTATTTCTTATAGAAGATATAAATGACACAGATATTACTCCATGGTATTTTATTTCCATCAAGTGGCTTCCAAATGTCATACCCAAGTCTTCACAGACTTAGATTGTCACTGTTACAATTAAAGGTGGAGAAAATGGCAGAAAGAATCAAATTTTCTAAAATTGGGAGGATATATAGAAAATCCCTTAAAAGATAGAATAGTTTGATATAATTTTGATTAAATTTTCTGCTCAATTAATGCAAAATATTTTAAAATAGCTGTTTTTCAGAAAGTTGTTGAGTGATTTTACAAACTATACCAGTCTATTTTTCATCTCATTCTGAGACAATAAAAACACTCAGGAAGGAATAGGTAAGAATTCTATTTTCTTTTTCTAGAGAGGTTTTGCTTTTTTGCTATAGGGTACGTGTGCTTGCCAGAAAGACAGAGAGAGACAGAGAGACAGAAAGCGAATAGCCACACCACAATCCCTCCTCCTCCATTCTCCTCTTGAGATCTTGAGCACACACACACACACACACACACACACAAGGCTGGCGTGAGTTTAAACAACCGGGTCTGGGACTCAAACAGTGGTCGACTACATGGGAGTCCAGTGACATAGTCATTACACTAACTGCTGGTCCCAAGAATAGGTAAGAATTCTAACATGAGGATAAGTTAGCTCTGTGACCCAGATGAGTCACTAATTTCAGCAAGTTTCAGTCTTTCCCATCTGAACAGTCAGCTGACTTATCTCTATTTCCCAGAATATTTGGTGGATGAAAGAAAATACATATAAGCCATCTGATGCAGGATTCACCCCTAGATAGGTTTATGAACAATGTAACTATTACTATTTTTACAGATGGCATGCAAAGTTAAATAAGCAGGATTTGTATGTTAAGTAGTTTAGTTTATGACTTTTTTATTCTCCAGAGGGAACATGTACTTGCCAGAAAGAGAGAAAGGGAGAGGCAAAAAGCACCCTCAGTGGGGAATGATCCTGCTTAAATCCTTTTTCCTCCATTTCTCCATCCTGTTAGAATTTCAGGCACCTATCCATAGGCACATGATGTATTTTTCAAGCTTCTGCGGTTGTGGTGGGACTTGAACCACATGGTTGACCATCTGAGATCCAACTTCCTTAATCACCAGCCCCCAGAACTGGCCCTAATTATGACTTAAAAAACAAAAATGTCCAAAGGAATTCCCATCTTGATTTGGTTGACATGTGTCTTATTCCTTGTGAGTGGTCATGTGCATGGAAAGAAAAAAAAAAAAAAAAAAGGTGTTGCAGGCTAGGGAAAGTACTTAGATAATATAGATAATAATACATTTAGTGAAGCAATTCTGGCACTCAGACCTACTACATGCAAGTTTTTAAGCTATATAAAATTTGTAAAAGTATTATTATGATAGGGTATAAGCAGCAGGAGAACTCACTATACCTTTACCTCATTCTATGCCTGAACTACACAATTTTGGTCGTCAATGCCAAGGGAAAAAAAAAAAAAAAAAAAACAAGTGTGCAGGCTAGGGAAAGTACTTAGATAATATAGATAATAATACATTTAGTGAAGCAATTCTGGCACTCAGACCTACTACATGCAAGTTTTTAAGCTATATAAAATTTGTAAAAGTATTATTATGATAGGGTATAAGCAGCAGGAGAACTCACTATACCTTTACCTCATTCTATGCCTGAACTACACAATTTTGGTCCGCTTACAATTTGGATAGGATAAGGTTCATAGTTAGGGCCATGCTGGAGGATAGACCACACAGCATGCTTTAAAAGGTAATGCTAATCTGTCTTTGTGAGTTACAACTGCAGGATGAGCTTTGAAAACTACTGGGCCAGAGCAACTAAGACATAACTCAAAAAAGGCTCAGGAGAGGTCTCAGCCAGCTCTTTCTCCTGTCTCACATTTCATGTTCCAGATGACACTATAGTGGTCAAAAGTGTGCCTTTAAAATGCAGAGGCATTTCAAAATATGGTCTTCTTTCCAGGACAGTTAAGACAACAAAATGGTCAAGTGCAGATCATCTTTAACCCGCTTCTGTCTCAGGGAACTGAGGTTAATCTTTCAGGGAGTATCTCAGTCACTAAAGGTAGATTTATGAGTCAAGGGATCACATCTGTCTCCAAATCTATGAACTTTTCTCTAACACACTTCCTTAGAATTAAAATTATATTTAGTGTCTCTGCCACTAGACTTCCCCTGTGGTCAGGCTACTGCAGATTTTTGTTAGGAAAGAGCAAAAACCCACGCTTTTAGAACACCTTGGATTTAAGAACTCTGCATAAATGACGGTAGGGAAACTTTTGAAAACACCTGACCTCTTGCATCCGTGCTCAAAAACAACAGAAGGTCATTAGTTGGTGTGTGATGTAATGAATGTGTTCTCCAAATTCCAAGGTGTGCTGTCCATCTTCTGGCATCATCTAATCATATCCACATTATGGATACTGAAACCACCCTGTTCAAGAAATTACCTTTACCTTTCTAATTCTCTAAGAAACAACTTTCTCTAAAATTAAGCTTCCTTTCTCTTTTGTCCTAATAACTACAGAGGATAAGAGAAATTTGACAGGCATATCCCTAGTATGGCCTCTCCCTCTCCCGTTTGACTCAGATCTCTCTGTCACAAGTAGTACTTCCTAGAGTGAAAATAGTTATGGATGCCGAAGACAGGTGGAATGGGATGGGAGAGAAGGGAAGAGTATAGAGAAGGAAATCAGGGAGAAAAAATAGCATGGCAAGACATTTTTGGGACATAGAAATGGTACCTGTTAATGATAACATGTATAAAATTCTCAACTGGACTGGTCTGAGAAGTATTTAATGTTGGGTAAATTCTCTTTAAAAGCCAAATCATGTATAGCAATTGAATGTCTAAAAAAAAAAAGACTGATATAAATAAAATAAAATAAATTAAGATTCTGGAAAAAATGAAAAGTTATTCATTGATGATGAATGTGTATAGTAATATCTATGTCTTGACTGGTATGCATGGTAATCTTACTGGAAAAAGGAACGTTATATACTGTAAAGACATATGTGATTAAATGTAATATAAAAAATAAAAAATAAAAGGAAAATAAGTAGTACTTCCTTGCATGTTTCAGGTGACTCTCTGTTGGATAGAGGAATCAATGTTTTTTACTCTTCATATAATGATGTATGAATTTGACAGGCAGCACATTTTTTAATGTGAAGGAACAAGAGAAGATAAATCAAAATGCAGGACCAAATACATTTATTTATTGAGCATCTACCATGTTCCAAGAACTGCACTAAACCCTTCATAATACTAAAACATTTTTAAAATATAATCATTACATGTTTTTTTAACAGGCAAAAAATTAAGGCCTTAACGAGATTGAACAACTTACCAAATACATGCAGTTGGTAAATAGAAAAATTGGGATGAAAAATCCATGTCTAGAGGGCAGCACATAGTGTGGTGGTTAAGGATGCTGGACTCCCACATGGCTGACCAAAGTTCAAGTCTTGGATCTAGTGGCTTGCTTTCTCACATTCTCTCTCTCTCTCTCTGGTCAATCTAGAAAATAATAAGAAGAATAATAAATAAAATTAAATAAAATAATTCTTTAAATTCATGTCTGACTATGAATTCTTTTTTTTTAGTAAGAACTCTGGCTTTTATTTTTTATTTATTAATTTATTTTTAATTTTTTATTTAAATTTATTTATTTACATTCATTCACTATACAACATTACAGCATATAAAATGAGATTTCCCTTTCAGAATACACTGTATATTGTGTAATTATTTTCTTCCTTCTAAAAACAATCAAAAAAACACACATTTGTTAAAACAGACATCTGTATAATACGTTTATAAAGATTTTTGTTGAAAATATCAGAAGTTCTCTGTCCTAAATTATGAAGTTTCAGTTAATTTAAAACTTCATAAATTAATTTCTATGGAACACTACATTCTCTCACACTGTTTTCTACATAAAGCCTTGATGTGACTGAGAAAGAGAATAAAGCAATTGATGAATCACCAAGTACCACATGTAAGCTTATTTGTGAATACTGGAAATATTTTATGTTTGATAAAGTTTTACAATGACTAGATTTTACTATTGAAAACAGGAATTGCAGCTAAATTTATGTTAAATGGGTAAATTCAATACTGACAGTCCTGTTGAAATGTATTTGAATCCAAAAATCCCTATACTATATTCTATGCTTACTTAAGTTCAATTAAAGCTAATAGAAACAAAGACTGTCATAGTTCTGACTGAAATGTTATTTTTCTAAGTTATAGTATCACGGTACCTAGAGATAATTGTAACATTCCTGGAGATGTGGTGTAGCAAGAAAATGCACATCTGAAACACACATTGTCACATAACAAAGATACTTGGAAATAGATTCACAAAATATAAAAGAAGGTCAAGGTGAAGCATAATTGGGAAAGAAAGTAAAGAACAACAGTCCAGTCGTAAGTCAACTCTAATGAAAATGCAGTTCTCCCTTTCACTCTTTCTCTTTCAATATATCTCTCTAAATTTTCTTCCTTTTTTAAGTACTTAGAAATATTAATTTGAAATAATATTTCTCATATGCTAAATGCAACCTTTTAAATAATTAGTGTGTTTATTGTAAAAGTAATATCTTCATAGGCTGCTGGTGATAATACAAATTGCTGCAAAATCTTGGCTGAAATTTGTGTAGAAAGATATAAATATAGATATTTAAAATTTATTCTGGGAACCAGCATATGGTGTAATGGTTATGCTGTTGTACTCCCACATTGTCGACTGCAGTTCAAGTCTAGGACACGGTGATGTAAAACTCACACTGGGTGTGTGTGCAAGCCTGCCCAAAACTCCAAGAGAAGAATGGAGGAAAAAAGACGGTGGCATGGTCATCCTCCTGGGGGGTGTTTTTCTCTTTCTGTCTATCTCTGTCTCTTTGACAAGCGCATGCACCTTATAACAAAAATCTCTCTAAAAAAATTTGTTCTGAAAATTTCATTTTTGAGAATTTATGTTAAAAGTAATATACTATTGGGAACCAGCAGTTAGCGGTAATGGCTATGTCACTGGATTCCCACGTAGTCGACCGTGGTTTGAGTCCCGGATCTGGTGGCTTAGAACTCACACCGGGCGTGTGTGCGTGCATGCCCAAGATCCCGAGAGGAGAATGGAGGAGAAGGGATTGTGGCGTGACCATCCCTCCTGGGGGGTGATTTCTCGCTTTCTGTCTCTATGTCTCTCTCTGTCTGTCTGGCAAGCGCACACACCCTATGGCGAAAACCTCTAAAAAAAAATTAATATACTACTAAAATAATAATAATTTTATTCTTTATTAATTTTTATTTTTAATTTACATTTAATCACCATACACTCTAAAAGCATATAATATGATTTTACAAAGCATATATGTATTGCGTGTCAAGTCAAAGATATTAACATACACATCATTCTCAACAGATAGCTTTCCATTCTGTGTCTCTTTATTTTTTTATTCTTCTAGGCTCTCTCTCCCATCCTCCACTGTCCACCCCCTCCCATACAGTCTCTGGTATTTGTACTTGTTGTTTCTGCTATTATATATTGGTCAGTTTCTGCAATGGAGTACAGACATTATGTATATATTGAGTTGGGATATACAACGTTTGTCTTTCATGGTCTAGTTTCTTTCACCTAGCATTATATTTTATTCTTTATTTTATAAGACTATAAAACTTTAAAACATTCTAAATGTTCCATGTATATTGGTATTATAAACCTCAACCCCTAGAATATTAGCCTGCCATTATACTATTGCCAAATAACTTTTAATAAAACCAGAGAATGCACAAGTGAGAAGGTTAAGTAAGGGGCCAACAGGTGATGTAGGTGGTTAAGTCACTTGACTCCCACATGGCCAACTACAGTTTGAATTTTGGGTCCACTGATTTGCTTTCTTATTTTCACTCTCTTCCTGGTTAAAATAAATAATAATAATAGTAAATAAAATTAAATTATTCTTTATAAAAATAAAATTAAGTAAAATAAACCAAAGCTGAATTTAAATTAGATATATTAACATACTCTAAGTAAACTAATCCAAAATATATATGGGAAAAGTTATAAAATATAAACAAATGTAAACATTGTAATTTGGGGTAATTTTTTTCTTCATCAAAATTTCTAGTATATATATTTTATTAAATTGAAAGGTATTGCTCTTATTGTCTGTAAGAAAAAGCATATTTTCTCCGTTTTCCTCCAGGTATATGATGAACAGTCATTCATTTATCCATTCACACTTATATGTTAGAATAACTTTTTTTTTTGAGAGTTTTTTTTTTTTTTGAGAGGGTTTTTTGCTTTCGCATGTGCTCGCCAGACAGACAGAGAGAGACAGAGACAGAAAGCGAGAAATAACCCCCCAGGGGGGATGGTCACGCCCTCTCCTCCATTCTCCTCTCGGAATCTTGGGCCCACACACACACGCGCCCAGTGTGAGTTTTAAGCCACCGGGTCCAGGATGCGAACCGTGGTCGACTACGTGGGAGTCCAGCGACATAGCCATTATGCTAACTGCTGGTTCCCAAGAGAGGTTTTTGCTATAGGGCTCATGCACTTGCCAGACAGACAGAGAGAGACATAGAGACAGAAAGCGAGAAATCACACACACACACATACAGGGGAAATGGTCATGCCACATTACCTTCTCCTCCATTCTCCTCTTGGGATCTTGAGCACACACGCACACGCGCGCAGCGTGAGTTTTAAGCCACCAGGTCCGGGACGTGAACCATGGTCGACTACGTGGGAGTCCAGTGACATAGCCATTACGCTAACTGCTGGTTCCCTGTTAGAATAACTTTTAATGTATTTCCTGCTATGTTATAAACTTTGGGAGATGAATGAGTATAAAAGAGCTTAATAACTCCGATGCTGCAATATCTTATTACCTATCTTATCATAGCTATATCTACAGAAATAAAAAATAATTGTTTCGATGAGTTCAGCACAAAATTGTGTTGAATTGTATATTGCTAGAGGGCTGAACTTCATTTCCAGAAATTTAAATTTTATAAATGAATAAAGTAAACATGCAAAAGATATTTGTTTTGGTCAATATAAATTCATTAAGTTTTTTGGAGAATATAAAGAAATTAAAATAAATCATTTATATACAAAATTTAATGGAAAATCATTAACTATGACATTTTCTTTGTTGATGAGTAACTGAATAAAATTGTTTTCTTCTGGTAAAGTTTGTCATATTAGAGATTCATAATTGATATGAAATGAAGAAATTAAAATAAATTATTTATATACCTACTTTTCATAGAAAATTATTAAGTATAAAATTCTCTTATTGAACACAATAGTCTTTTCTTGGTAAAGTTTGTTAACTTAATGTGAAACAGAATAATTCAAATGACTTACTTTTTTATCATTTTATTTTCATATTGATGAAAAGTTCTTTCTCACAGAAATCATGACTAAAATGGAGCCAGTGTTATTCATACGACTTCCTTCAATTTGGTATATTCTGAGCAAGTCGTTTTGAGGCCATTCATATCCTGATTGTGCAATCCAAAATGGCTGATTCTGAGAGTATAAAACTTCAGCATGTTGAGGCAGTGATCTTCAGCCTTGGGAATCATCAAATTCATTGATTCTATTTATTGTCTATAAATTATACTAGTGATTGATATAAGTTTCTTTCAACTAATATTTATTCTAAACTTATGAGATTCTTAAAGACTATAACCATGCAAAGATACATATAAAAGGTGAGAGGAGTGATTTCATATAACAAAACAAACAAATGACAGAGGGCTCCAAAGTCCTGACCTGGGACTGTGTTATTACTTGTACTTTAGAGTAAGTGAAGAACTATCTAGTAGAACACGTTTTCTACCTCACCTATCTCATGCATTCGCTGTGATATTAAATCAAAATTATTTGCAAAAAGCCTTTAAATATAGATAATGAAAAATAAAGGCCTCTAAAAATTGTGTGATTAATAAGATTTCTGTAAGTTAAATAGATGAAGTTTAGGTTGTGAACTAATAAATATACATGGAGAAAAGAAGTAAAATTATCATAATACTATTATGAGAATATTCTTTCTGAACATAGATACATTTCATAGGCTATAATTAATTCATAATATTCTTTCTTCCATCAGAAATATATATCCCTCCCATTCCTAGGGATTCGAAGTGTTTGAGAATCACCCTGGACTCTGAAAGAACATGAGGAAAACTTTCTGGTATATTTCTTCTTCAATAAACAAGGAGACCATGAACAGATTTCTACAGATCCTATCAAATTCTATAATATAGGTCTTATAAGACATACTCATATTTAACTGAAATATTCACAATGATTGTGATAAAGTGAGCTTTAATACAAGTATTATTAATTAATTAAAATAATTATTAATCTGCATTCAGTCTCATTAGCACATACAGATCTATTTAAATTTAATTTAATAAAATGACATATAATGGTGTGACTTTTTTCATAAAAAAACATAAAAACACTTTTGCTGTAACTTTTGAGTTATTGAATGTGTATGAAGATGCCAATTATTATTTCTTTGATAAGAATTGCCCCTCTTTTGAATGCTGCCTGCAACATTCTCCTTTTTATACACAGGTCTTTTATTTTTGTTCCTTGTCACTTTATACTCATTTTTTCCCCGTGAGAAATAGCCACTTACTACTTGGGCTAATAAAACAAAGTTTAAACTGGATCTTACCCGTAACCACAGCATTTTTTGTTACAAGCTGTTTGATATAAAAATGCCCTTTGCCTTATTTGTATCTGAAGGCTAGTGCTCTCCAAGATGCTTTGAAGGCATTTGGCAAGTTACTGCTCTATTAAAATGTCTCCGTATTTTTGATCATATATTTTTCTGTGATGGTTATACATATACATACAACAGACAGCAAGAAGCCAGAAATTAATCTGTTGAATGAAATATATAAGCCTTAATGTTGTGCCATAGTTATGATTTGGCTCTATTTTGCTATTTTCTTTACACATTTCCCTTCAGTTAAAATCGAGCACTTTTAAAATCATAAAAGCAGAAAAATGAGATAGGCAAGTCACTAGACCCTTTAAAAATCCCTTAGCAAAGCACAGCTACACACCTTACTACTTGATACCAATATCTTTGTAATGACTTAAATTTGTGAAGGAACTTCTTTTGTATGAGAGTCTTTACATAGCTTTTAATTTAATCCTCATGATAAAATTGGGCAATGGCAGAGCAGGTTATATTCCCTCTTTGATGGCAGAGAATGCATTTATTTGCCCAAAGTCACAGAGTTAATACATTTAAATATAAAATTCCAGTTTCCTTTGCCTTATAATTCTGTGCTTATTAACAAATGTAACATAACTTCTAGACTTTATTAATGCATTTATAAGCTGCTCATAATAGGCGATTCTTTTTAAATTTTTTTTTAATATATCTTGCGACTTTATTAATGCATTTATAAGCTGCTCATATTAGGCGATTCTTTTAAAAATTTTTTTTCAATATTTCTTGCCATGTTTTTGTTATATGGTGCATGCACTCACCAGAAAGACAGAGAGAGACAGACAGAAAGAAAGCAAGAAATCACTCCCCCCCCCGACCAGGGGGATGGCCATGACACAATCTCTTCGCCTCCATTCTCCACTTGGGATCTTGAGCACACACGTGTCCAGTGTGAGTTTAATCCACCAGGTCACGGATGTGATATTTGGTCGACTACATGGGAGTCCAGAGACATAGCCATTATGCCAACTGTTGGTCCCAATAATAGGCAATTCTTGAATACAATAACTGTGTTTGTTAGGCAATTTCTTAATTCTAGTTTCTATATATATTACTTCATGTACGTATCACAATCAGGTGGAGTTGACACTATGATCTGTGAATGACACATGAGGAAATTATATGACACATTGATAGGTTCACCCCTATTACCTTCATCATTAGCAATCATTTGCAATACTTTTGTGCATAACAATTGGTATAATCTTACATGTCCTTGAATGAAGATTTATACATATATGTTTTTGTTTGTTTGTTTTTGCCACAGGGCATGTGCGCTGGCAAGAAAGAGACCAAGAAAGAGAGGGAGAGAAAGAAATTATTCCCCAAGAAGGATGGCCACGGGGCAATCTCTGTTCCCCCAGTCTTCTCTTGGGATTTTGGGCATGCAAACATGCACACACAAGTCTGAGACTGGAACCAGGAATCCAGCCATGTGGGATCCAGACGTCCAACTACCTCTCTACTGGCTGCTGACAGTGCCACAGTAGTTAAGCTTAGACATAGCTTTTCTTGGCTATTTAAACTAATTTTTAATTATAGCAAACACAGCAAGAAGTATGGAAAATTATAGTACAGAATACAGTCATCTGAAGTGAACCATTGTCATTAGGCTTTGGCATTTTCTATTAACTAAATGTGTTTCATTTTCCACCAGATGGTGACATAAAGGTTCATGTGGCTGGACTCCACATGGTCGACTGTGTGAATCAAATCTCACATATGACAGCTTGAAAAATAGGCCAGAGGTACATGCATAGGTGCCCAAAACCCTGAGTGGAGAATGGATGAGAAGGTATTGCAGCATAGCCACCCTCCATCCTGCAAAGGGTGCTTTCTCACTTTTGTTCTCTGTCTTGCCTCTCTCTAGGGAGCAAAATCAACCTATGGCAAATTGTATAAATAATAATGAAATTTAAATGTATTTCATTTAAAACAAAACAAAATACTACATGAGGTTGCTGTTTTTCCCTGGATTAAAGAAATATCCAGGGAGGTAGGTACTTTTACATAGTTCTTTATCTATTCCTTCCCATGTCCATTCCCTAAAGGATTCCAGGTGTTTGTGTGTTCAGTATTTGTTATGCCAGAGATGCCACCTACCCAATTGCAGAGGAAAGAAGATGAACTTTTGAATACTACTATTATTTATTTCAAGTAGACAGGCAAGCTGTTTTCTCAGACATAGACCTGTAGTTAACCTTACACTGTGTATTTTCTTGTAAAGAGATGAAACAATTCCACAAAATGGCTAGAAGGGAGCTTCCAGCAATTTTGACATCTGATTCTTTCAGTAGAAAAGTTGTTGAAGGCTATTATACATCCGTTAAGTCAAGCATATTTTGTGAAATTTAGAGAGAACAAAGAGTTTTTATTACTTATAATGTGGAAAACTTTTCTCATTTACTTTTCCTCTTGACTATCTTATCTCCTGGTTAATTCTCCTTCTGAAAGAGAATCATAGGAATGAGCTACTGAATGCTGCTACTAGCATTCTGTCTCCCAAGAAATGTTTTGTGTTGCCATTCTGAATTTTAAAAAAATCCACATACTGTCTCTTAGGAGTATTGTACAGTGCAGTGATTCAGTAACTTCAGTGTATATAAAAATTGCCTGGAATTGCTGATTGCGTATTTATTGTATATTGCAGTGTCCTGAGACTCACTCTCATATATTCTGAATGAGGTATGCAGGATGATGCCCAAGGACTTGTTTTTAAAGTTTATTTACTTATTCCATGAGTAAAGAAGCAATAAGAGCATGAGACACAGACAAAGATAAGTACAGAGACACAATCTCCTTGACTGGGTCTTGATACTAAAGCCTATTCTTCAGGCTCAGCCAGCCTGATCATGGGTACATGTGAGCTCAGCATGGTCCAGGAGGTCTCAGGACTTGAATTAATAACCTGCCCTCGAGGATCAGTCTCACAGAATACCAAGGTTTACTACTGGCAAGCATCTGGCCACCATATAATTTTTAACTCAGGTGATTTCATGTGTTTATGTAATGAACACTGAAGTCATAGGTGTACATATATATTGACAAGAGAACTGGATTAATGCTACATTGAAATATATTTTTAGTCAGGAAAATGGTGGACCTGTAACTCTAGGTTCTTGTTTCTCGGCTGCATTATTGAAGAAAAACAATCAGAAGCTGAGCCAACTTTGAGATCTAAAAAGCACCCAAATGTATACAACAAAAAAAGGAGTTGGTTTATTTACTTGTCTTTGTTCCAAGAGCTAGTGATCTTTTTCAATGGACTGGTTTGCAGTCCTACCCTTCACCTCCCTAAACTGGAAAAGCAGAACACACTTTATTTGTACATTATCCTGTACATTCGTTCTATCTTGTTTGGAAGATACTTAATGAACTAATCATTTAAGACACACCTCTGTTTTTTATAACTTAGAAGGTGGGTGAAGAAATTGGCAGGGAATAATTTTAAAAGCTACCGGAAAAGTCAGCTGGTAGTAGAATGCTTAAGGTGGTTAGATACCTTTTGGTTGGGTGTGTCGTTCAAGTCCTAGACAGAGCTGTTTGAAAAATACACCAGGTGCATGTGCATGTGCATGTGTGCCAAAAACCACAAAAGAAGAAACAAAAGGAGGAGAAGGGATTGAGGCATGACCATCCCCCATAAAGGATGCTTTCTCATTCTCCACCCTCTAGTAAGCACATGCATCCTCTGACAAATCTAAAAGAAAAAAGTTATAGGGAGACCAAGAGATACCAATAAAAATATTAGATTTTAGGTTGAAAAATACAATACAATAAACCATCACAGGTCTGGAGAAGAAGCTGGATTAAGACTCTATAGGAAATAAAACACTCAACAGCAGTCAAATGCACAGGGGAAATTAGAAAGCCACCCACATGCCAAAGAATATGCGTATTCTGCAAAGTCCTGAGAGGCCCTGAAGTTTACAGCTTGAATGATTACCCAGTCTCAAGACAGTTTTAGCTAAGTGGAAAAGGGCTGCAGGGGAACAGAGCTCCTCTAGAAACATTTGAAGAAGTTGTTGCTTTCTCTTTTATGAATATCTTGTTTATTTATTTGTTTGAGCTTTTGGACCTCAAAAAAAAACTCTGTCAAAATCAATCTCAACTGATTGGACTGAAAGAACAAAATCTTCAGTGATCACATATGATACAAATCTTTGTAAAAGTAGCTCAGAAATGTCTGGAAAAAAAATACGACAACTATCAACAATTAAAATAAAAACAGAAAACTTTGAGGAAGGGGGGAATTATAGAGTCAATATGTTATAATAATCAAATATTCTCAACAACAACAAATCACCAGTCAGAAAAAACAAAATAAAACAAAAATGGTAAAATGCAGTTAATTTGAAGAAATTAAGTAAATTGACCCAAGTCATCACTGAATAATATCAAATATTAGACTTAATATCTAAATTATTTAAAATGTCTGTGTTGGGGCCAGCAGATGGCATAGAGGTTATGCTGCTGAACTCCCGCATGCCCAACTGCAGTTTCACTCCCAGATCTGTTAGCTTGAAACTCACAACGAGATGGCATAGAGGTTATGCTGCTGAACTCCCCACATGCCTAACTGCAGTTTCACTCCCGAATCTGTTAGCTTGAAACTCACAACAGGCACATGCTCCTATGTGGCCCAGATCCCAGGGAGAGAACAGAGGGAAAGGAATTGCAGCATGGCCATCTCTCATGGGGGTGATTTTTTACTCTCCCTCTCTCACTGTCTCTGTCTTTCTCCCTGGTGAGTTCATGCACCCTATGCAAAAACCTCTAAAAAATAAATAAATAGATAAATTAAAAAAATAAAAAAGCTATGTAATAAACCTAAAGATATAAGAGAAAAATTATCAAAAAACTAAAGAAATCAAAAAATACATAAATGAAATTAGAGTTTTAACAAAGAATAAGAAATTATAAGAAAATTACCAATTCTGGAGTGTAATTGCAACTATGAAAACAGTAAATTTATTAGAGGTAAGACATATGAGGGAGACAGAAACGGATAATTGTCTGTTAATGATAATGTATATGATATCTTCAACTGGACTGGTGTGAAGTGTATTTATGTTGAATAAATTTACAAGTTGCTGTGATGTAGAGTGATTTAATACATAACACAAATTAAAATAATTTTAGAAAATAAAAATCTACTAGAGGGAAGTGACTGGAGATTTACATAGGCAAAAGAAAGAGTCATCAATTTAAAAATAAGATCATTGCCATTATTTAATGTTGGAGAGAAAATAATGAAGAGAAAATGAGCAAAGACAAAAAAGCTTGTGGAATATCATCAAATAGACCAACATATTTAAATATGAAAGTACTGCAGGAAAATATAGAGAAAGATGCAGAGGCCTATTTTTGGAAATATTAGCTAACCCTATCCAAATATGATGGAAAATACAATTATACTAATTAAACCAAGAGGATGAAATTTAAGTAAAAAAAAGTTTATTATAAAACACATCATAATCAAATGATTAAAGGCCAAAAATGAAAAAGCAGTCTTGAAAATGGGGGAAGGGGAGCAACTTGTCATGTACTATTCATCTTTAAGAAGATTAATACAATTTTCTGCTGATTTCTTTTTTTTTCTTTTCCTTTTTTGTTTTTCTTTATTTTATTTTCTTATTTGCATTCAATCACATTATTTAGATTACAATGTGAATATTTTAACATGTGAACATTTCTCCCTAGTCCAGTTGATAAAAATATAAAATATCTTCAACAGATAATACCACATTTTTTGTCCCATTAATGCTTTGCCTCCCTATTTTTCTTCTAAATTTCCTTCCTCAGACCCTATTCTTCACACACGCTATATCTGGTATTTACAACCATATACCGTGTTTCTATATCCTTTACTAAATCAGTTTCAGTCATAGAGTGCAGACACTAGGTATATATTAAGTGGGGACATACAATGTCTCTCCTTCATAGCCTGGCTTGCTTCACTCAGCAGTAAATCTTCCTTAGTTTTCCACTTCTGTCAAAAACCAGTTTTTTTTGTTGTTGTTGTTTTTAATTTTTTTATGACTGAATAGCATTCCGTAGAGTATATGTACCACAGTTTTTCTAGCCAATCATCTGTTTGTATGCATTTGGGTTGGTTCCATAACTTAGCAATTGTGAATAGTGCCACAGTAAACATCAATGTACAAACACTTTTCCAATTAAGTATTCTTCTGTCCTTTGAGTAAATGCCAAGGAGTGGTATTGCTGGATCATATGGTAGTTCTATTTGTAGATTTTTGAGGAATCTCCAAATTGTTCTCCACAGTGGCTGGATCAATTTACATTCCCACCAGCAGTGTAAGAGAGTTCCCCTTTCACCATACCCCTACTAGCACTTACCATTTTTTATTTTTTCATCTTAGTCATCATGATTGGGATTAGGTGGTATATCACTGTTATTTTTGATCTGCATTCCCCTTACAATGAGGGATGTTGAGCATTTCTTCATATGCCTTTTACCTATTCCTATGTCATCTTTAGAGAGTGACTTTTTCAGCTCATTCTCCCATCTTTTAAAAGGATTGATCATCTTTTTTTGGAACAACTGCTTGAATTCCTTGTGAATTCTGTTTATCAGTCCCTTATCTGATGCATAGTTTACAGGAATATTTTCCCATTAGGAGGGCTATTGACTCAAACTAATCACTGTGTCTTTTGCCATGCAAAAACTTCTTAGTCTGATGTAATCCCACTTGTCTATTTTGGGGATTATTGACTCTGCTTTGGTGGTCTTATTTAGGAAGTCTTTGCCTACTCCACTGTGTTCCAGAGTTTCCCCATTAGTTTTCCAGTAGTTTTATAGTTTGAGGTCTTAGATTTAGATCTTTGATCCACCTTGAGTTGATTTTTGTCAAAGGTGATAGGTTGGAGTTCAGATTCATCTTTCTCCAAGTGGAAATCCATTTTTTCCAGCACCATTTGTTGAAGAAGTTGCCTTTTTCCCACTAGAATGACTGGTATCCCTTGTCAAAAATCAGTTGACTGTATGTTTGGGAATTTATTTCTGGGAACTCTATTCTGTCCCATTGGTCCACTTGTCTGTTTCTGTGCCAGTACCATGCTGTTTTTTTTTTTTTTTTTGGAGAGATTTTCACTGTAGGGCGCATGCGCTCGCCAGACAGACAGAGAGAGACATAGAGACAGAAAGCGAGAAATCACCCCCCAGGG